>NC_051210.1:43606377-43691719 GCF_015220075.1 Falco rusticolus | reverse complement strand
CAGCTTCTTACGTACCTGCTCACAGGCAGAGCATGGTAAGCTTGACAAGTCCTTGATTTAGAGTAAGCACTACTTAGCAACAACTGAAAATATCAGTGTGTTAACAATGTTATTGTCATATTAAATCTAAAACACAACACTGTACCAGCTACTAAGAGAAATAATTAACTCTATCCCAGGTGACATTAGAACATCCTTTAATAGTTGAGATACAATCAAGGTATAGAACAGAAAAATTTTTCCCTACACAACATAGTGAGAAAGCTCTCCCCTACACACAGGGACTTTTTCAAAGCCATTGTGCATTGAAATGTAGAGGAAGAAAGGAAGATATAGCTGTTCCAACTGCCTCTTGGTAGAAAAGCCATCATCTGCAGCAGCAGAAATTTAGCAGTATCTTGTAGCAGAGAAGGCTTGCAACAAAATAGCCTGCACCTATGCTTTAAAATTTGACTAAACTTCTTTTCTCTTTCCCTTGAGTTCCCATTCAAGTTTTTTAATATGAGCACAGTTTCTACCTTTGGCTGAGGACATTGCAGTTATTTGGCAAACATGAGCAGTGATATATGTTTCTTACCTGACTCCCAAGAGGAGTACCAGAAGGCCAGGCACCTCAAGGGTGTGCATAGCTATGGTGGATCCTCTGGCACCTCTCCTGGGAAACATGGATGCTTGGGTATCCCTCTGAAATGTTTGTATACCACACATGCAGCATGGGGAATGATCTCGTTGCAGTTACAGAGATCTGGTGGGGTAGCTTGCATGACTAGAACACTGTGATGGATGGCTATGTACTTTTTAGGAAAGACAGGCCAGCAAGCAGAGGTGACGGAGTTGGTCTTTATGTGAGGGAGCAACCAGCATGTACCAAAATATGCCTAGGGGTGGAAGCAGAATAAGGTGAGAGCAGATTTTTTTTTCCCTTCTTAAATGCATTACCACAGAGGCACCATCACCATCACTGATGGGCTCCACCTTGGTCAGCAACAGTCCTGTCTTGGAGCCAGCTGGAAATGTCTGTGCTGGACATGGGGGAAGATTCTGGCATCTGCTCACAGAAGCCACGCCTGTAACCCCCACACTACCAAGACCTTGCCACACGAATTCAATACTCTTACATGTAATATGTGTCCTGTAATCAAAGACAAAAGGAGAACGATGTTAGAATATGAGTTGACTAAGTTCTTGTGCCACCTGTGAAAAGGTATATTTCCCCAACCAACCTATGTCAGACTGTTTCTGCACATAATTTAAACAAAGGAAAACATTAGTCTGCCTGCTGCAATTTCTCACAAGCAGCAGTTGCAGTGCAAAGTTCTCTTTCCTTCTCCTGAAGGCTGATGTTTTTCCTTTCCTTTTGTATTAGGTTTGGAAACATTGCATTGTATTGCAACGAGTATTCTAGAGCCGTCTCCAAAGATACATCTCATTTTATTTTTCCAAAAAGCAGGCAAAACTTCAGATATTTTTTTAAAAATGGCAAATTGAAACTTTCTGGTAAATCTGCTTTGCTATTGTAAATGATGAGTGCCAGACAGTCACAGCATTATCATATGAAGTGAGGCACTTGTAATTCTGATTGCTTATAACCGGTAGTTTCCTAAGACAAGGATCTCTTAATACTCTTTATGTTCTAGGTCATTACCAGTCTGGTTGAAAAGTCTGTATAGTTTTCTCCCTGTCTAAAATACCCATAGTGAGACTTTTCCCTAAATCCCTGTTATAAGTCTGTTAAAGTCATGAGTTACTTGATAATTTGGTCATTTTATTATGAAGTTCAGGTGTTTCGGTCACAAAAATAGGATGTTTACCTAAGCACTGGTACATGCAGAAGCAGCAGACAAGATTCAACACTGGTGACTGCTTTTGAGGAGCTGGCCAAAAGGCCTTTGTTCAAAAAGGAGTAAAATATCCCTCTGAATTCATGCTTTTGGATGAATCTATCGACTTCAGTAGGATGTATGCGTACTTGAAGTATGCAAGTATTGGAGATCCATGATAAACTGAATCCTAAATGGGAAGTCATGAATTAATGATGCTATTTTTAGTCTTTTTTAGCAACAATTTTCTGTGACAATGATAGCTTAAGATCGTTGATGCTATCCCATAGCATTTATAACACCTGTTCTATGGCCAATGACAAATACTCTGGGTCAGCCACCTTACTCTGGATGATTTAGGGTGCAATCTTCTGTTTAAATGATCCAGGTAATTCTATACCTCAACATCTGACTTCAAGGAGATTCATTCTCCTTTAATTTGTTCCATACCATTTGTGATTAAAAAAAAATGTGGTAAATGTTCAAAACCTTTGGGAAGCATTAGATGATGCAGACATAGCACCAGCTTCAGCAGTTTTGGAAGGTGCTTAAAACTACAAGCAAGGAAACTAGCTGCTGGATTAAAATACCACTGTATATTTAACGTGTGGTTTTGATTGAATTTGCTCTAGCTTAACAGGTCTTCAGCTCAGTTGACTTACTACTGATTTAGGCTTGCAGAAGTGAAAGAAGAAATCAAATTCTTAAGGGATCACTAAATGTTGATATTGCTGTTTCTAATGGAAAGCATAAGGAAATACTATTTCTAAGGCTGATGTTGCTAGACTGACTTTTAATGCCACTCAGATAAAGTTTTCATTGTAAACTCAGTAATACAAACAAGTGAAAAAATAGGTAAATGTATAAAGAAAATTATATTCTTTCATTTAATCAAGAATACATAACAAAGTCAAAAGTTTGTATGGAGTAGTGTTCTTTTCTAAGTGATCTGATACCTTCACCTGCTTTTATCCTTGTAAACAATGGCTGCGTCTTTTGTTTTCAGCTCATAAACAAGCATCCTGAAACAAAGATGAATGAAATACTTTTCCTTCAAAAGGTATTTCTTCGAATGTTCCACATAATGCCTCAGCCATGTCACGATTAATTTCTCTAGCCAGAACAGGGAACTACTGTAGTGTCTCACTCAGAACTTTTTGGCAAATGTTGACTTCTTATGGGCAGTTTCTGTATTAACATTGTAGCAAAATATTTAAAATGGACTTAAGGAATTCAGGGACTTTCCTCCAAGTTTTATAATAAAAGGCACTTAAACAACTGTTTATTATTGACTTTTGAATACATTTAATTTCTGAATGTCTCAGTCTGAACTGAAACAGAAACTAGATTCATGTCCAAACAAAAAGTTTTTCCTTAACTTTTTTCACATTTTCTCATAAGATGAAGGAAAGTATTTTTCTCCTGACCCTTTTCACTGATTTGCTGCTTTGTTCTTACGGCTGGCAGCACCTTTGGCTGAAGTATTTCTAGGTGAACCTGCTTTAGCAGGGAGAGTTGGACTAGATGATCTCCAGAGGTACCTTCCAAACCCAACCATTCTGTGATTCTATGATTATGTGGTTGTCTGTACCATTTGAATATTGGGTTGAACGAAGTGACCACTCAAACGGTTCAAAAAGATTTTATTTTGAAACAATTTCTGTCCCTTTGGAAGGAAAAAAATGATGAGTCAGGCAGTAACCTCAAAGGCAAGCTATCTAGACAAAATCACCATAAAACCTTACATGTTTGTGTCAGCTCTCCCTAGTGTTACACGTACCCTAGTGGGGTATGTGTAACCCCATTGACTACAGCAGTACACTGATTTATAGCAATATAAATCAGAAAAAAATCAGGCCTATATTTTTACTCTTAGAGAGAAGCAGCATCTAAACTCATGTAAAGCCCAGGCACAAACATGCACACATGCACATTCATACATGCAAATGTTTCCTGAACTAAATTGAAATTTAAACCCTGAAGATAAGATGAGACTTCCATCTTATGGTTTGATCTATCAATTTATGATAAACCATTCAAGAAATGTACAAGAAAAAGGTCTCTTCCCAAAGACACTAGAGTGTTTCTTATTTGTCTTTTCTTCATAAAGATCCAGGAAATTAATGAGTTTCTCAAATGTGTAAGGCATTCATATCCTGTTATGTTCTCTTGAAAGGAATTGATATTCCTTTGTTTTATAGAAAAAAGTGTGAAGATTCACAATTAATGGTGCTGTATGAGAATCAAGGCTTTACTGTAAAAAGAGGAGCATAAAAGTAAGTCAAAGGATCTTGTTCCTTAAAGCTTAATATAAGAAAGATCAGAAAGATATGAAATCACAGAATTATGCAGTAGTTGAGGTTGGAAAAGACCTCTGGAGGTCATCTTGCCCACATCGCTGGGCCATCTGGAGCTGGTTGCCCAGGACAATGTCCAAATGGCTTTTGAATATCTCCAGGGATGGAGGCTCCACAAAATCCTTAGGCAACCTGTGCCAGTGCTCAATCACCCTCACAGTAAAAAACTTTTTCCTAATGTTCAGAGAGAAATTACTTTGTTTTAGTTTGTGCCTACTGCCTCTTGCTCTGCCACTGGGCACCACTGGAAAAAGCCTAGCTCTGTCCTCTTTGCACCCTGCCTGCAGGTATTTATATACATTGATAAAATACCCACCAAACCTTGTCTTCTCCATGCTGAATAGTCCCAGTTCTCTCAGCTTTTCCTCATAGAAGAGGTGCTTCAGTTGCTTAATTATCTTAGTGACTCATCACTGGATGTTTTCCAGTATGTCCATGTCTTACTTGTACTGGGACGCCCAGGACTGGACATGGTATTCAAGGTATGTCTTACTCGTGTGGAGGAGAAGGGGAGGATCACCTCCTTCAGCCTGCAGGCAACAATCCCCCTAATGCAGCTCAGGATGCTGTTGCCTCTTTTTTTGCCATAAAGGCACACTTTTGGCTTGTGTTCAACTTGATGTCCACCAGAACACCCAGGTCCTTTCTTTTAATGAAAAAACCAGCCCCTGGAAAGCATATGCATGTTTATTGGGTGCAATAGTAGGTAAAAAGCTGAGCTCGCCACACCGCTCTGCTGATGTGCTTGTAGACTGCAGCTGCAGTGCCAGACGGGTGCTCTCCTTCACTTGGTGGCATTGGCTCCTGAAAAGGACTGGGAGTGGGAGCCTGCTGGGATGAGGCATTGAGATTGCTGGAGCTAAGCTGTGCCTCTGCACTTAGTGGCTTTCCACAGGACCCCTTCTATCAGTAGAAGGGGCATTGTTGGTGGCCAAGTTGTGTGGGTTGTTGTGCACTGTGGAGATATGCCCCAGGCCCTCTTTCTGACTATGTTCCTCTGGCGGTGATTGGACACATTACAGATGTGGGAACATTATGTCAGTAGTGACCTCGTGAGCACTGAGGAGAGAGGAAGAATCACCTCTCCCAACTTGCAGGCAACACCTCTTAATGCAGGACACCATTAGCCCTCTTTGCCACAAGGACTGGGTCATGGTCAACTTGGTGTCTACCAGGACTCCTGTGTCCTTTGCTGCCAAGCTGCTTTCCAGCTGGGTGGCCTCCAGCATGTACCAATGCATGGGGTTGTTCTTCCCAAGGTACAGGACTTTGTACTTCTTGTTGAACTGCATGAGATTTCTCTCAACCCATTTCTAAAGCTTATCAAGGTTCCTTTGGATGGCAGCATGATCCTCTAGTAACAGATGACTAATTTGGTATCATCTTTAAAGTTGCTCAGGCTACACTCAGCCCCATCCTCCAGATCATTAATGATGATGTTAAATTGGACTGGACCCAGTACTGACCCCTGGAGTACCCTGCTAGTTACTACCCTCTAATTAGACTTCATGACACTGATCACCACCTTTTTGGCCCAGCCACTCACCCAGTTTTCAACCTACCTCCCTATCTGCTTATGCAGCTCAATCATCAACAGCTTGCCTATGAGGATCTTATGGAAGACCATGAGGGTCTTATGGGAGTGTCAAAGGCCTTACTGAAGTCCAGGTAGACAATATTCATTGCTCTCCCCTAATCTACCAGGGCAGTAATTTCCTTGTAGATGCTTATCAAGTTGGTCAAGCATGACTTCCCTCTGGTGAAGCCATGCTGACTACACTTGATGATATTTTCTTGTCCTTAATGTGTCTAGAAATGGTTTTGAGGATCAGGTGTTCCATCACCTTCCCAGGGATCAAGGGGAGGCTGACCTGCCTGTAGTTCCCTGGGTTCTCCGTCTGACCTTCTTGAACATAGGAGTGACATTTGTCTTCATCCAGTTCTTGGGCTTTTCTAAAAGTTGCCATGATTGATCAAAGATTATTGGGAGTGGCCTCACAATAACGTTAGCCAGCTCCCTCAGTACTTGCGGGTGCACCCCGTCAGGGCCCAGTTTGTTTAAGTATTCCTTAACCAGATCCTCTTTGACCAATGATACATCTTCCTTGCTCCAGCCTTCCTCCTGGTCTCTGGGACCAGGGATTCCTGAGAGCTGGTCTTGTTAGTAAACGACTGAGGTGAAGAAGGCATTCAATACTTCAGCCTTCTCCATGTCCTGTGTAACTGGGTCCCCCAACTTGTTGCGCAATGTCCACATTTTCCCTAGTCTTCCTTTTGTCACCTATGTTACCTTATAACATAAGTTATTTATCACCTTTAGCACTATGCAACTCATTAAAACACAGAACCAATATAGGCAGGAAGCACTGAAGCTGAATTCAGTTTTTAGACCTGAAGCTGTGGGGACAAATAAAGACAAAATAAAATTTCCAGGATGCTCTAAACTCCGGTGACAAAAATTACTCCTAGTCCCCGCAAAAAACCAAAAAAAGCTAGTAAAGCATTTGACTCAGTGCATCAACAAGCTCAGAAGATTTATATCTTAATGTAGGTAGTTTTGCTTTAGAAATCCTGCACTGATTGGCCTTTTTTCTTCTGAGGAGCTGTAAGACTTCGGTCTGGATTTCTTCTTGGGATTCGCCAACACTGGACACTTCCAAGATTCAGCTGGACAGGTGCTGGACCATCTTGTCTAGACTGCGCTTTTTCCAGGAAAGGTTGGACCAGGTGATCCTTGAGGTCCCTTCCAACTTGGTATTCTATGATTCCAGGATTCTTAGCTTGGAAGAACTGATTCAAAATAGGATCAAATCCAAAGGAGCTATATGGTTTAACTTATGCTACCATTACACTTTTGCTATTTTCAAAGGTAAGTTTATGCCCTGCTTATACGTTAAGATACCACAGAGAAAAGTTTCAAATAGCTTTTGGAAAACCTTAAAATTAATAGTTTTGTATATTCTTACAACTTGGTTATGTTGTTATATTCTGTCATACAACGGCCACGAGAATTGAAAGTTTAATGTTGCAATCAAACCAAGTACATCAAAATTAAGGGTAAAATACTGTTGCTAAGGTGAGTGGGTGTGAAATTTAGTGCACTCTGAAAATCTCCGGAGGGTGTGTTACATTTGTGTAGAGTACCAGACAAAGATCCAGTCTATAATAGCTTATGGAATGACACCAGCTAGCTTAGATGCAGTAGTTGGGAGTAAATGTCCCATGAAAAATGGTATTTCATTTTAAAATAGGGCTCTTTTTTAATCCACTTACCAAGTGCATATAACTGCACCATTGATTTTTTTAAGACATACTTACTTTTGCTGCTCACAACAACTTAGGAAGCCAACAAAAACCTAAAGTTTTCCTTTTCAATTTATAAAGTTTCACTGAAATCATAGAAAGATATGACAATAGAGAAAGAGCAGTTACTTAAATTTAGAACTCTTAGTTTAAATTTGCATAAGGAAATATATCAGGAACCTAAAAGACTGAAATATGATCCTACAAAGTATTTCACAGAATCTTCTCAGAACAAGATCAAGAGCAATTATAACAGAGGAATGTTCCAAAATAGACAGAAAAGGGATATACAGATGATTTTTAATTAAACACATCTATTTTCAGATTGATTTATCTTGTTCTTTGTAGACCACAATAAGAGACAGTGTTCAGACAGGCACTATTTCCTAATTTTTGTGTCTGTCCAAAGACTTGTCTTTTTATTCTATTTTGCAATTTTACTATCCTGCCTTAAGTTAGGACAGGCTGGGCGTTTAGATTTTAGACGTAGACAAAATCATTCATCTCTTCCCATGTAAATGGTTCATAGGAGACATTGTAAAATTGATGATTATTCTCTGGTGGAAGGCAACATGCTTTGAAATAAATATTTTAAGTAAAACATCAGCTACAGTATGTTGTTCAAACTACTTACATAATTATAGACTGGAAGTGGTACTAAGGTTCCTATTTATATGACTGATTTATAGTTACATTTTGGTGCAAATATTCCTGGTAATTTGTTAATCCTTAAGTGGATTGTTCAATTAGAGATGCACCAAATTTGCTAGTAACTCACATATATTTAGACATGAGGTTACTGTAAGTAATGAGGTAGTAGTAGTTTGTATTTAAGATGCTCCAGTGGTACAAAATCTGTGAGTATTTAAACATATATAGAAACAAACCTGTGAAAGTCTCACTTTGGCTATACATTGTCTGTGTGCTCACATAGCTTATAGCAGATTCTAATCCTAAGGCATGTGAATGTTGGTTTTTTCTTTTTAGTGTATCATTCAGTGTTCAATTATTATATTTCATTAGGTGGTATAAACATGATTGGTGGTCTGTTCAAATGAGTTTTAGAACTCAGCTGTTAGCAGAAATAGAGTGATTGATTTTATATTTTGCTCCAGCTTTGGGCAAATTTGCACTTTATAGCCTGCTTTGAATAAAAGGATACACAATGTATCCCAAAGCCAATCTGCTAAAAGCTTTTAAGCTTTTTTGATTAAAATTGGGGAAATGTTACTGCATTTTCAGAACGCAAAACATTTGCAACACAAGCTGAGCACTAAATAGAGTCAGTGTCAGAAATAGAGAACTCTGGAACCCCAAATGGAGATGGGAAGTAGCAGCGTGTGCTTGGTCTTTTCCAGGAACCTGTTTAGGCTCCGGGAATCAATCCCTGGTGATTACAGGACAGCTGAGATGGTTATCTGACTGTATGTCTGAAGAGTCACTGTTTTATCATGTATGGCCTGCTGAATATAAATAATGAGGAAGAAGTTTGCAAACCAGTAGAATTACAGCAGTATTGTCTGGAGTGTTGCATGACTGATCCCATTCTCTGGGTCTGCAGTATTTGGAGTAAGGAAGGATACTGGTATTAGAGAGGGTGTTTTGTCACCAAACACTTCTGGAGCATGGAACACTTACTGAGATGCTGAAATACGGAAATATCATCCCTAGCTTACATTTGCTTTATCGTAGTTCTTGTAGCTTTCAGGTGGGTGATCGATAAAAAGCTGTTGACGCTACTGGTCTTCTTGCCATGAGTTAGGGTACTTTGTGGTGATGCAGTCATGTAACATGCAAAAAAACCTGAAGCTGTTTGTTTTGTTTTTTTTCCTGTTGGGCAAGAGAAAGGAACATGTGCCATCTCTATCAGCCACAGATGGAACTACCCACCTTCAGCAGTAGCAGAAGCACAGGAAGTTCTCACTGCAAATATCAAACTTTAGTCCTCAAAAATGTGGAGCATTTTAGAGTTTTCCCAACTGTAACAGCTCCTCTGACTGAAAAATAAACACTGGAAGGTGCAGTATGTCCTAGTCCCCAAATGCAGCTCTTGTCTATCTGACAGTCTATCATGAGACAGTTAACACAAACTGCCACCCTGATCCAGAGCAGCTGTCTAATTACAATTTTGTTATTATTAATTACCGAGTAGAAAATCATTTGTAATTAGCTCAGACTAAATCATAGTTTAAACAGCCAAAAATTACATTACAAACTAAAGTGTAATTAAAGCACTACACTAAAGTGTTTATTTAAACCCAGTTTAGTTACTGCAGATTTTTCAATCAGGTTCTCAGGCTCATACATAGATGTAATTAGTCATCAGTACCGACAGCATACTGCATTTATTCATTAAGCATCAATATTGCTGAACAAATGTAAATAAAATTTAGACAGGAATTCTTTAAAGGGACAGTCATAGAAACATCTGGGTGAGCTAATGAGGCTGGGAATGATTTGAATGTTAATGAGCTTTCGGTGCTGCTCTGGTACCCGTAGAATTTTTGAAGGCACACACTTTGAACTCCCACTATTTGCTCTGAGGTTTGCAAGCACCAGTGATCTTGTTTTTACTGCTGTGTCATTGCTAATATAGACTGCTTCAGTGGATCTATACATTCAGCATCCCTGCAGCTTCCCACCAAGTACACAGGATAAAAGTTTGAGGTCCTTCATGTTTGAGCACTGGAAAGGGAAACAGCATGCAGCAATGCCACTGACACTTCTTAAAGTAATTCATTTCATGTAATGTAAATCAAAGGATCTTGGAATATACATTAAGACTATTGTAGGCAATTTTTTTTCCTTCAAGTTGTTGTGGAGTGAAACTAACATATCTCTTAGAGTGTGTCACAGTTGTTTCAGAAATCTGACACCAACTATACATTGCAGGGAGTAACTTCTGAGTTCATGGCTGAGAAATCAGCTTTTATCCTTGGAACAGTGTCGAGAAAAGCAACCTTGCTAGAGAGATGAACATACTCTGATATCAGGCTTTGGCTTCTATACATCCTTCCAGGGTGCTCTGGGATAGGATTTGGTGGTGGGCAATGGCAAGGAGTGAGATGTAACACATTCACTACGGACAGAATGAATGTGATTTCCCACATGGATATGGAGACTGCTCAGGAATAAATATCAGTGTTGATGCAAAAAAAAGCTATACTAGACTGGAGAGCTGTCTATTATTATCATGATAGCGTTGTGCTCTCCATGCTGCTTCAGCTCAGCTATTGACACCATAGTACAAACCTCTGAACAGCCCAGAGTTTTATTACAGAGCAAGTGTGCTAACAGTGGTGTTACAGAACAAGGGAAACTCCTGATATCACACTATTAGCTTCAGGGGTCTAAAAACCATAAATTCTTTTTCTACAGCCCTATTTGACACCTTTATGCTAGCATCGAGGGAACCTTTCAGGAGTCATGTGCTCAGGTGAATAACTGCTGTAACAGCTTTAATATACATACTCATCCCATCAGGAAGAATCTGTTCTTGGGTTAATTCATTGCTTGTTGCAGTAAGGTCTGCACTTTAGAAAAGCTTGTTGCTAAGTCTGGAACACTGATGGTAGTCCACAGTTTTGCCTGTCAAACACAGCAGAGCTGTCAATCTCCATGACCTCATTGCAGCTAGAGCAAGCTGGAGGACTGGTTTGAGCTTTGAGCCTCCAGAGAAATTAATGACCATCATTACATTTTGTTTCTGGTGCAAAGTATACCTTTTCCTACTAATCTTCATTAGTGTAAACAGGCAGCGTAAATGTATTTAATAAAATATATATTTACAATTCACACTAGTAAGTTCAGTGACTATCCATGAAGAAGACTTAATGAACAGAGACTTTTACCAATATCACCATGTATACTGCAGAAACTGGTTCCTTGATGAAATATTGAGCATCATAAGCAGAAGACCAGCAAAGAAAGTTGTACATCTGAAGGTGTGAAAGATTTCTCGGATATAAGAAAGGCTTAACAAAGGTGCTATCTATCCTGCTTGAATAGGTAGCTAAATTATTTCAGGAGAGTAAAAGCCACCAAGTTAGGTGTCTATAATCTAAGGATCTGGGGAAAGTGATCTGTTTGGCTCTGCCTGTCAGCCAGTTGAGATGTTTTGGCTGGAATATTTACAGTGCAGAACCAGGAACTGTCAAGGCAGTAATGGCCTTCTTTTCCCTCATAGTTTGGGCAAATCTGAGCTCTTACTAGGAAGCTTATAAAAGAAGCCTAGGAGAAGTTTGCAGATATCCTGGTAGCTAAATCAATTGTTTTAAATGCAGTTCCCTTTTCATTTAAGTTCCAAGAACCCCAATTTTGTTTGTGCTTCTGTATCTCATATTTTCTATCTTCCTACACAAAGTAGGTAATAAACAATGTCTTGGACAAGAACAGCAAATTAAACTAGTCTTGCTTGTCAGGTTGAGTAACTATAACAACCACTTTTTTTTAATGCAAGCCCGTGCAAATCATAATATGCAATGGACTTCCTAATTTTAAGCAAATGGAGGTCAGTTGTGAACTTTATGTGAAGAATGTGGTTTCAGTTTTGGTAGACCAGTTGACTGGAAACCATGCTACCTGCCTTTCAAAGTTAAATCAATTAAATTATTATTTCAAACCTTTGTTGCAACAAAGTACTTGAAATGGATGCTTAATTCTACCTGTGTTCAACACTTTGTGCATATTTAACTTTAAGCACATGTTGAATGTATCTTTTTAAAAGGAAAATGTGTTTTCCTCAAGAAAACTAGCAATCACATATGGTATTTGGTGGGGTTTTTTGAAGGTGAGAATGTTTACCTGCTTTCAGATGACACTTTCTTTTCAGGTTCCCTCAGGTTTTTTGACAAAAATGATTCCCACAGAATGGCGTGTTCTACAAATTATCAATAATACTTATGAGAGTGGATAAAGGAAAGAGAAGTATGTCTAAAAATTTTACTGGGCTTCTGCCTGATTAAAATTAGAAAAAGAATACTTGGTCCATCAGCTGTTTAAGGGTTAAATAAAAGCCTTGTTATTGAATTATAAAGACTTAGTTGATTATAAAAATCTATACAACTTTAGGCCTTTAAATGCAAACAGTAGAAATAGTGCTTCTCTCAATATTCATCTTACTGTGTGTCTATTTGCTGATGCTAAAGTGAATTTGACATAATGGTAAGTAGTTCAAACAATCTATATTGCTGGAAGCTTTCCCTCACAAACTATTGATTTTCCTACCCCATCTGCAGCATGCTCAGAAACACTTCCCATTCTGTTTACCATTCTGTGCAGCTAGAACACATCGTTTCACACTGTCTAATGGAATTAAGCAAAACTTTGAAGGCATTTTTCTGGAAAACTTGATATATTTATTTGTAGTTCAGCGTACTGGGGAGAAAAGCCTTGCTAATTTAGCGCCAAAACCGCAACAAGTTTTTATTTTGGTAACCTCCTGTTTTGTTTGGGGAGAAGCACTGGTGTTACCACACAAGGACAATATCCTGAGGAAAGCTCAAAGGACTTTCACTGCAGATTGAAACTGGCTGAGATTATCCCCTCCATGTCACGAACACTCAGGGTTAGTGGTGAGCATTGGTAGATCAGTGTGATATGCCTTTACACAGAGGATTGTATAGGATGGTTGTCCTACCTGTAATTTTAAATTCCTATGGGGTAGGGAAGGAGTTGTCCTGAGAAACTTGAGAAATTCCACAGGGAGTGTGAGCTCTGCTGGAGAGTGAAACCTCTCAGATCACTTGAGGATCACGTTTGGAACCATCCACTCTACAGGTTGTGCCACAGTGACTTTTGATAGCTTGGCTGTTACTGTGAAACATTGTACATACATGAACATAAATGTATAAGGAGTGTAAAGTGTGAGAGAGTGTTAAAAGAAATGCCATTTCCAATATATACAGTTGTGCCATGGTTGAGTTGCAAGTGGAATTTGTTTGGAAGAGCTATTATTAGTGCTGCTTTGCTAGATCTTTTAGAGAGTAGGTGAGCTGTTTCGGAGGCCTAGTGTCTTCCACACCTACTTGGGTAGGCTGGTTATTCATAAAATGCTCTAATAAACCTTCAGCAGCACCTTGCTTTTTGGTTATGAGCAAATCGTCATCTCATTTAGATGAAGCATTATCTATTGCAGGTCTGCTTCCCCACCCCCCACCCCCATCTCTCCTTGATGCATTGAGACTTTGTGTACAAACTGATATGAATCTCACTTTTTCTGAACACCTCTCTCAACTTCAAACATGGATGTGTAATTTATCCCATTGGGAGATTTCCAGGAAATGAAAAAAAAATGGAGTTTATTGATACTACACATAAAATATGTTAAAACTCCTCAGAACTTAAAGCAGAGAGAGACTTTTATTCTGTTGAGAAAAACAGGCCTATGGATGGGGTTTTTAGAGCTGGATGTTCCAGACATGTCTGAAATGTTACCCGTATGATCAAGTGCGCTTTGTTCAGCAAATGAGAAAACAGGCTGATGGGAGGGAATGTGAATGCTGCAAAATAAACATGAAGAAGACAGCTGCTAAAGCACTTTAAAACATTAAAGAAGACTTTCAAAAAGATCTCCGTGCAAGTTTTCCAGATGCTTTTGGATGACAAAATAATTTTGTAATGTTGCTAGTATACTGCAGTTTTTTTTACAAGGGCAAGGGAAGGATGTCTGGACAGACAACTGAAGTGGTTTTTGCATTTTCCTTGTGTTTTGGGCATGAGGAAAAGAGCATGTTATAGTGTGATTTACTTCTTTCAGGGAAGATATTTATGGCAATATGGTATAACTGTGTTATTTATATCTGTTCATTTGTTTGTATCTATCTTTTCCATATCTGTATGATTTGTTGTACTGTTGCAAATTAATTCTGATCTATAAATAGGAATATATATGCACATATTACTCTTGCTGAGGTTTACAGAGGGAAAGAAGTAATTGCCTTCTGGCTTGAGAAAGGGACCATTAAGTAGCATTATTGCCCACTGGAGATCACTATTTTAACCAAACAGTGCAATGGTTTTACCTATAAACCAGAAACTCTAGTCTATATATGTTTTATTATACCTTTTAAAAATGTGTTTTCCTGTAGCTTCAGCTACTTTCTACTTGGGCTTTCTTTTAGTTTGCTCACAGCATTCAGTCCTACAGGCTGGCAAATGTTTTTCATCTTTTACACATTAATGGGGTTTATAGGCAATAGTAGCTATTTCTCTTATTTTAGTTTTTTTTAGTATTTACTTCAGCTATTCCCTCAGATTAGGTGAAGTTAAAAGATGAAAAGGAAAATAGCAATACACTGTAATGTTAAAATAATTGTGTACTTTTCTTTCTGGTATAATTTTTCCCAGAATCACCGAAATGCTGGTTGGAAAAGACCTACATGGTCTTCAGCCCAGACTCCTGCAGGATTGTCACCAACACTAGATCAAGACAGTCATAGTGTTGTCTAGCTGAATGTGGAAAACCTCTGAAATTCCATGGCTTCCACAGGAAGTTTTCCTGTGTTCTGCTACCCTTTGAATGAAATGTTTGGTTTTTTCCTGATACTCAGCCTGAACCTCCCAAGTCCCTATCCATGGTCAGTTCCCCTTGTCAGGTTGTCCGATGCCACCATTTCCTGCATAAATAAATAAATATTGTATGAGTAAATTGGGAACTGTGTAGAAGTGCAACTAGTAAAAACATCCATGCTCATCCATGCAAGCATCATCTGTAAAAGCATATAGAACCAATATCCTATTTTCTCACAGGCTGTACTTGAAATTCAGTAAGGTACTGAGAACTGTAGAAGCAGAGAGCTGATAATGTAACTGCTGCTATAGTGCTTAGAAAATCATAGACTTCTTGACTTTGTTATTTGCATGATGCCCTTTTGCACAGACATGACGTTTCTTATTTCTTAGCTGTTCGGTGCGTATTCACAAATAATGTTGCTGGGCAATTACAATGATCTTACCGCTCCATTTCCTGAGTCTCTGGCAAACAGGAAAATGTGAATGTTGTCTTCTACCACTTGAATGCGCGATAAACTGCAGTAGGAGAAATCATTATTATTACCAGTAGAAAGTTTAGTGGTTTATTTAGTGGGTATTTCCTGGGCATTTGAAATAATGATTCTGATTAAATAAGCATTTATTAATGTAAATAATAGGAACAGCTCTTAGGAAAGGTGGGCATATTTTTAATCAGAAGACTGGGGCCATGTGTGGGCTGAACTTTCACCTGAGTCTTGGAGTTGCATTTCCTTGTAGTGACATAAGTGAATTTGACAAACATATTTAGACTGTACATCAATTCTGGGAATGTTCTGATCTATTTTGGCATAAAAACATACATATAATATCTCTCTGAAATAAGACAGTTACCAGATTTTCACAATTGTTGTATTTAGTAACAAGTATCAGTAGCAGGCCGTACAGTTAATTTGGCTTAATATGATTTTCCATACTCCTAAGAACTAGCTTAAATTATAATCTTTACCCACACTGTCTTGTCCAGAATAGAACATTTCATTATTCAGACTAGGAGAAAATTGCTTCCTGGTGCTGATCAGCACCAAAGCAAATTTTTTATGTGGACATGTATTTTTTTTTTACTTTAAATTAAAAAAGCTAATGTTTTTGAGAAAGGGAAATACAGAACAAATATTTCGGGGGGGGGGAAAGAAAAAATGCTTTCTAATAGAAGTGTCTTTCATTAGCAAAAACATTTATGAAACACTATTGTTACAAAGACAAAAAATAAGTCTCCTGAGTCTTGAGCAGAGAATAGTGAACACAAGAAGAATTAAAACCAGAAAAGTAAATTTTGTCGCTTAACATGCAGGCACGATTAAAAATATCAAAGAGTAAAAAAATACATTAAAAATGGTTTGTTGCAACAGGCTTCAGAAAAAAAAAATAACCAAATGTTTGTTGTATGTCACAACTCATATTTTTTCATCCGCAACTGAAAGCACCATTCTATGCCTGTTCTCAGAGTAAGATCAGAATAAATAGATGTCTTTGTGTTGTGAACTCACTGTTACAGAACTATCGGCATGGGGGACAATTTACTAAAAAGTGCTCAGTGCTACAGGACAAGTGTATGAAGTGAATAAATTAGTGGGAAAATCCAGGCACTAACAGCAGACACGCCATGTACAGCAAGAAAATGGAGGCAGTATACAGCTGTGCTGATAGTTTGACTTCAGATGCTGTACTAGATTTTGTTGTGTGAACACTTTTGTGGAGAAGGAACTCCTCAGATCAAGCTTAAAAGCCTGAAGTACATTGGGCCATCTCATTTGCATGTTAAGAAATCCCTGATTTGTCTAGAATTTACAAAACACGGGGTATGAGAAAATATTCTGCATATTCAAATACGTCATTCTTCCATCTAGGTTTGTAAACTTTTTATGTATTTTTGTTTTTTACCATCCTCTCTTTTTTGCCAACCAATTTCTTACGTTGTCATTCACAAGTGACAAAATGTATTTTGTTTTGATTATTGCTGGATCAAATGTTCAATTCAATTGCTTTTCACCTTTCATTCTTTCTGTCTCTAAAGGTATAATTCAGGTCCAATGTCAGATTGCAGCTCAGTGCTCATCAATTCTCTGCACTTAACCACTTTTAGGAGGACAACTTCATGGCTATGATGATGAATAAACAATCCACAGACCTAAGTGTTAGCAGTACTGTGAAAACAAATAGCTGATAAATTTCTGATACTGGTGAGATCCAAATTTACTTTGGGGTCATGCTAGCAATCTATGCACATAGACTTCTCTTCAAAAACACAGAACAGCAAAACTGTGGATAGCCACAAGATAAGTATTACCACATACAACAGTAAGATCAGGTTTAATAAAGTAGGTCTATTTTGCAGAGTAAGCTTTTCTGCTTTTAAGTTCAACAAGTCAGTGAGGAACATGACAGGAACAGATTTAATTTGATGCCAGAAGATACAGGATTTATCTGAAATAGTTACCCTGCTATTCAAAAGGAATAAAAGCCATTACCATAGCAACTCTGTATCACCTGACCCTCATACACAGACCGGGCCAGATTCTGATCTCAGTCTTGTCAATGTAAATCTGAAATAAACCCCATATGAATGATGAATGAGTGTGTATTACATGGAACATTGTAGCTAGAGACAGCCTAGGCCATCACATATGATAATTATGCTACCCTCTAGCATGAATTCATGTGATATATTTCAACTAACCAATGTGTAAGGGTTATTCTTTTCCAGGAAAAAATGAGAGGGGATAGTAGGTATTCTGTTAAAGTTGGTTATAAAAGCATTACTATTTTAACATATCTTGGAATGTACTGAAGTTTTTCTCAACTAAATAAAACACATGAATTGCACAGCAAAGGATTTGCAAATGAAGGCTCTGATCCTGCACAGGTATTGGTACAAGTTTAAAATTATGTGCTTGCACACCTCACTGCACAACTTCTAATAAGCTTTACAGAAAACAGTCTACAAGTCTTCGGAGGACTGGGTCTTAATTTAAGATCAGACATAACAAGGGAAACTACCATGACTGGAGGAGAAGTAAAAAAACAAAGAGAAACACTTCAGCACGTATTTCTTGTCTGATGGAGTTGGGGAAAGGGCACCCTGCTAAGATGGAGAGCTGCACTGTCATAAAGCACAGCCATGAGCAGAGTGTCTGACACATAAGAGGAGTGCACCCAATGGTTCCGGAGTTACCATTGTAGCTACAGTAAGCAGCTGCTCTGCTGGGCTGGTGATGAGGCACAGCCCTGCTGTAGTCCTTGGGAGCCACTGTTCGTGCCCACTGGCTGCCCGTTCTAGGCACACCTGAGCTTCAGGGTGCTCAGGAAGAAAGGAAAGAGAGCATGCTGGACATGACATTCACCCAGTCTCCACATCTGCAAACTTTCTAGATCTGGCAACTTGCCAACACTATACTTTGCTGCAGACCTGAAGAGCAGGGGGTCTTCCCTTGAAAGGCTTGACTATGCATGGCAGACACAAAAGCAGCTGAGTTTTTTTGAGAAGGCTAACCCTGGACTGCTCTTAATATTTTCGTACAAGAGTCTGAGTCCCAGAAATCCCTCATATATAAGATGACCACGACTGAATCATAGGTTGTATTGAAGATTAGTCAACTCCTTTCCTGGGCTCTTATAGAGTGCAGTAACAGCGAATACTACTTAGGTACTAAATACCTCCATATATTTTGTAGACAGTAGCTTTTAGAGTGCAGAGTAAACTGCTAGAGGACAGAAACAACCAACTGATAATAATGAGATTGAGTGGCAGAGTAGGATTGAATGTCAGAGAGAGATGAAAGAAATGTTATGAGGCATCAGACTCCAACTACAGCCTAGTCTGGCAGCTGTCCCATGAATAGTCCCATTACTTCATCTAGAACCACATCCAGAGGTTAGAGAGCCAGAAATCAATAGCGATAGCTAATTCCAAGTTTGTGTGTCTGTAGTAATAGAGAGCTGGCTACATGGCTTTAAAAGTCTTTAAAAAGAAAGACCTCAAGTTTAGCTCCCTTTACAGCAGCAGAAGTTGCTGAGAAGGTTCCCTTTCTTTTTGAACAGTTGTCTTGAAACGTTAATGCATGCATATGTACTTAAAGTATAGGGAGAGGAAATACCTGGGCAAATCTACCATTATGTTCAATGTGCTCAAAACTTTTTAGATCCTGCCTTGTTTCTTCATGTGCACGTGTGTGGAGACAACCTTAAGAGCACATCTGGAGCAGTGAGTGCAGACCTGCAGCCTCCAGTTCCCACATAAACCTGTGCACATTTACAGAATGAACCACTGCATTTGGCTCTGCGTAAGCAATGGTGCTTTCCACACTGCACTTTTCTCCTAGTAATGAGGTCCACCCTGGTTAATGCTGCACAGGTGAAAGGATAAAAAGATGTTGCTGAATGATTGAAGATATGATGATATCTCTTTACTACAAATAAGAAGCCCATGTACAGCCAGCAGCTCTCTTTAATTTGCAGCATGTTCTGAAAATATGATTGATACACAATCAGTGTGTGGCTTAGGTGCTGTCTTTCACTATCATGTATTTTTCATATTGGGGTGGGGCACAAACCTCTATTATTTTATTTGCTTCCTTTTCAGTCCTACCCGACACAAAAGTACATCAGGCTAATACTTCAATGATTAATTCTCCTGACTTTCATTTGAGGCGGATAAAAAGTGCTAGTGAGTGTGCCTTTGAGAGCCGTGTAAGGAGTAAACCTTTAAAGAGCTTTTATTTCTGATGCATCATCTCAAATTATCTTGTTTACCCTCTGAATTCTGAGCAGGTACCATTACCACACTCAGTTGTCCACATCAGTCTTTTGAAGGGAAAATTAATTCTGAATTACTGGCCCTATAAATGCCTACTTCTTCACATCATCTGTCAGCAAAATAGGCAGACAAAAGCTGGCTAAATGGATTTCTGTTAGCTGCAATTCAAAAGGAAAGGGACAGGTGTTGAATGAAATTTCTTTTTGCAACTGCTAGTTAACAATACATGTAGGAGAAGTTTAATTGCTTGCATCCACCTGCACCCTTGTCATTTCTTGGCTTTATTGATTTTAATGAAAATATTAAGTGCACTTCAGGAGCAGCAGCTAAGTGACATGTTGATTGAAATATACAGGAAGACGTATAATGGAAGCAAGCTATTACAGTTTTAATAGAATCTGAAAGAAGTAACATCTAGAGCAGCATTTCCCCCTGCTATTCTTATGCATATAGCAAGTTCTGAGATGAATAATTGGAAGCTAAATAAATGTTTGGTTGTTGTTAAAGAAGCCTTTCACCTTAACAATCTAATTTTTGTTGAATAAAGTGACCCAGGATTTTTGGCTTATTTTATGCCATTAGGTGCCCTTCAGGATGCCACATAAACACAACAAAATATGTGTATGAACACTATCCAAATCATGACAGGTCAGCATTGTAGACAATGACATCTTTGTTGTGGAGACATCAACAGCAGCCTTTCTGTTTCAGTAAGTCCATGTAAATGGCTTGGAGTTTCTCTGAAACTGCTTTCTCAACTCTCATTTTTAGAGGACTTGGGATTTAATGGAGCAAGCAATATAAAAGCAACTGCATCAGCTTTGGTTCAGGAGTACCATTCAATGAAAATTATATTTTCAGTTCTTTTTATTCAAGTTTCTTCCTTGTTATACTTGGTGTAGGTAAAGCTGGCAAAGAGTTGAGATACATAAATCCCTTTGACTGAAGAAAGATTTGGTGTCTTGTCCATAATAAAAGTTCCTTAAAGAATATTAATGTATGTTCGTCATGAAGGTAGGTGCTCAGATTCTTCTCCCCCTGTTTCAATGAGTCTTACATGTTTTGAAACCACAAATCCCACACAGCTGCAAATCCCAAACTAAACTATTTTACACATTTAAAAATCCACTTCTGATATTCTTAATCACATTAACTACCACAATTTTCATACCTTTAGGATCTCTAGTCAGAAACCAGTGTCTCTTGTTGCTTCGTGCTCCACAAGCACAGATCAGAAAATGCTGCTACTGAAAAGGGCTCACAATCTAAGCATAAGACAAGACAGAAAAGTTAGTAGAAAACAAAGAAACAAGTTTTCATAATTGGCAAAGGTCAGCACATAAACTCTCTGCTTGTCTGTCAAATTCTTTTGTAGGACTTGTGGAAAAGCACACATTTGGGTCGTGGGTAAATCCTCCCCAGGGCAAAGAGTAGGATGATGCAGAAAGGTCTTTCCTGAACATTTAATAACGCAGGAATGACCACACTGAGCCCACTATCCTGACGTTGTTAATAAGGATGCCTATAAGAACAGAGCAAATGCACAGTATTAACTTCCCATGAATAGTCTCTCAGACTCTGGGAAAGAATTTTCCAACAGAGATCTTATCTGGGGATGCCTTGAATGATTTTTCTTTCTTCAACTTGCCTAATGACAGTCTGAACACCTGCAAATTTTGAACCCTCACAATATTTCCACAGCATCGATACTGGAAGAAGCACCACCTTGAATTAGGTTTAAACATGCCAGTATCATTTATTGTGCCTCTTACTTGTCCTGGAAAAGACATTCCCTGTCAGGCCTTTCCAGATTTTGCAGCCATCTTCCATAGCTGAAAGGTCCTTATATAAAAATCACTTTGTATGTAACTTTGACAGTCTTTGGTACTTTTTGGTACCACTTTTCCAGTTCTAGAATACCTCTTGCAATATGGAGAAGCTAGAAATATGCACAGTGCTTAGAGTTACTAGCAGAACAGAGATTTATGGAGAGGCATAAAGATACTTTTCATTTGTTCTCTGTGCATTTTCTTAATGACTGACTGCTAGTATTCTAGTTTCCCTTTTAATGACTAGTAAGTATTGAGTCAACATTTTCAGAAAACAGCTTTTATAAATTCAAGACTTTTCTTCTCACTACTAATAATCTAATTCCAAACTTGTTTCATAAGATCTGGACTTTTTCTCCTGTGTACATTACTTTATGTTTATCTGCACCGAACTTCATTTGCCATTTTACCCCGTTATTCAGGCTTTCATACAGCTCTTACTAAGTAGCTTTTGTCCTTACCAGCTTGGAAAACAGTATCATTGCTGTCTTTTCTGGCTCAGCTACAAATATGCTGAGCAATACAGACTCCTGTGGGTTCCTGCTAGTAAGCTGCTTCCTACTTTTTCTTTTCTAACTTTTGTTAGGTATTTTTACTTTTATTCCAAGAGTACCTTAGTTTCTTTATCAGACATCAGTGAAGGATTTTATGAAATGTCTATTGAACACCATCAGATCTATCTCATCCCTGTGCTTAGCGTCTCTTTTAAGACATTGCAATAAATTAGGGAGAAGTTATTTCCCTGTGCAGAAACCAGATTGATTCTTCTTCTATGCATCACATTTAGTCATGTAGCTTATAATTATTCTTTAGATTAATTGCTATTTGTCTGTCAGATATACACGTAACGCTTCCTGGTGTGTAATTCCCAAGATCTTCCCCGTGACTTCTTTAAAATTTTTTTATCATGTGGGCCACCATCTATTCCTATGACACTAACAGAGTTTTAAATGAGAGATTACATGTTGCAGTTAGTAGCTTGGCTATTTCATCCTTGAGTTCCTTTAAAGCTCTTGGGAGAATACCATCTGGTCCTTGTGATTTGTTATTTTTCATTACAAGCAAGTGGGATGTGCAGCTTAGACTGAACATCTCAATAGTGAAGATGATAGAAGAGGAATAGGTTGGGAGTAATGGAAATATCTTAAAAGTAATGATAAGCAGTTTATGGTTGACATAAAAGGCAATAGAGGAAGATTCAATGAGAGGGATATGGTCAAAGAGGTGGTTTCAGAGGATGATCTTCACAGGAAACCTTTGAATAGATCTGAATGGGTAAAATTTGACAATGGTACAGAAAAGGACACAGAACAGTAAAGATACAATGTTAGCAGAACCTGGGCAATGAGCTGAAAAAGCACACTAAAAAGACTGTGTTTATAAAAGCTGTGGGGAGAAATTCTGCATATGAGAGCTTGATTGACCAAATTATTTTGTGAGAGTTTGTCAGAACCTAACCCATAAGAAGAATTGGTTAGATGAAAGGGTACTGCCTTGGTATTGTAGTCTGGCTGCTATTTGCTGAGATTGACAGAAAAAGGGAAGGTTGTAAAAGCATAGGAACTGAGGCACAATAGCTTAAAATGAAGGAGGGCTGTCTGCGTGCAGAGTCATACAGAATAAAGAAAACTCATGACTGAACATGGGTGGGATCTCCAGGGAGTCCTAAAGAAAAGTTAATTGAAAGTAATGGACATTGCATTTAGTAATGCTGAGGTTGTGCTTTATTTGTCAAGTAAAGTACTGTTATACTTAGAAATGCTTTGCAAAGGCGGTTTGTTCATGTCAGTCATAAGTCTTTTGAAAAGCTGAATTACAAAAGAGGAGCTTCACTCACTTCATGTGCTTCTGGGTAACTGTGAATTTAAGCTATGTAAGAAAACTGGGAAATAGGCCCAAGACATCTGTACTGTATATTCCAGTTGTTGAAAGGGGCAATGGATAATGAAACTGTGACTCGGAAAATCACTGAGGATATAAAAGACTGTCTGGCTATGCTTTAAAATTCAAACTATTCCTGACACCCTTTTGGTGAGTGGTCAGTAATATGTATTCAGCCAGATCCTGACCAAAATCGCCATCTTCATTTTCTGTTCTTGAAAGAGTCTTAATAAGAAAATGCTTCATCTCGGTTCACAAGTAGCTATGCTTCAGTATGGAAAAAAATATTTTACAAACATTGTAGACATTGTTATTTATAATCAATTGCCTCTCACTCATGTTAAAAATCTAACCATGTGGACATGGGAAAGAAAAGGATTCCAAAAAAGCCATACAACAGTAAACAAGGCTATCAGGAAACAAATTGAACAAACAGGAAGAGTTGCCATGATTGTTCCATGTAAAATCCAAACTTGAATAAGCAGGTATGAGAAAAGTAGGGGGAAAATACAGACATAAACAAGATAATTCTTGCAAAATGAGAGAAAAAAAATATTATCCTTTCCATACATACCAGTTTGTGGAAACATCCAAACACATATGCCTGTCCTTTTCACACAGCCATTGGAGGGAGAAGAAATTTTTGCAGGCAAATAAACTTTTTTGGAATACTGCATGCTTTTAATTTGCTTTCCACAGCTATATTCTTGTTCCTACAGAGGCATGTCTCATGCAAGTGAACTCTTTAAAAAAATATGAAGCCCTAAATCTTTTCGTCGTATGATTTCCTAAACATCACTTGCACTTACTACATTGTCAGCATATTATAGGTGTTCACATCATCAGATTCTAACTGGGTCTCCTGACAAGACTAAATAGAAAGAAAGCAAATCTTATGAATTCATAAGAAGCATGACAACTTTGGAGATAGGCAGATTACTAATTTTGAAAAGAATATTAATTTGGTAAATCTTGAAACAAAATCCAAACTATCATGTATACTAAAGACATCCAAGTTTGGATATGATTCTGAATAAATTTGGATGGTTTTGTCTTCAATATTATAGTGGAATCAGCTTTTCCTTTTTCATCTTCTCTTTTGCAAACGTTAGTTTTGAAAATGACATTGAATTCAGCTGGTCAAAAAGTTTTTTGCATTCCTATTGCCAAATGAAGTCATAAAGTATATTTCAAAATACAAGAGACAGCTACTAAGAAGAAAACCAAGCAATAATATAATTTATTTAGAAAGAAATTTTAAAGGAGAAATATTTCTGGCATTCTAATTGCCATGGTTGACAATAACTTTATCTTGTGATAATGTGAGCATAGCATTATGGGTTATATCTTTTTTGACTTTTAGGTACCTTGTTAACACTCAAGGACTGTGGTAGTTAGGTGAGATTTTTTTTTTTAAAAAAAGGTTGGATTTTGAAAGTTCAGAAGCTTTTCTATTGTTTTCATTGGTACTATAGTTTTCAATACTGTGTCTTACTCTGCACTGGTCATCAATGACTATTCTAAAAGGAGCAGATACTCAGCCTCTGATATAGTGTATTGGTGCAGCGTTATCAAAAATGAGCTGTTCCTTTTAAGTTTAGAATTTTCTCTTTGGGAGCTCAGACCATTTTCTTAGCGTGTTTCACAGTGAATTTCTTATACACTGAAGTTTAAGTCCACACAACAGATGTTTAAATATTTGATCAGAATTTGGAGGACTTATTTTCATGTATATTTTCTTTTTCCCTAGCTGTAGCTGTTACTTTGATTTTGTTTGGTTTTAATCTGCGTTAATTTTATTCTCAGGAAAGTCCAAGGTAGTAACTTTGACTCAAATATTCTCGTGTAAACCTCAACATTTGTAGCTCCCACAAGGTTACTCTTTTGCTAAATTCAGGACAACTAATGGCCTAGCTAGAAAGAGAGGTATAGGGAATCTGTTGTCCATTTGGGCTGATGATTTGTATTTTGTAAACGGTAAGGGAGATGAAATAGAGTTCTTTCTAGTGTCTTGTGCAAATGTGTTCAGCGATGTGTTGGGTCATCCATGGTGTGAATCAGAAAATTTACTCACCTCCACATTAGCAAAAATTATCTTCTCCAGCAATGGGATAATAAAATGCTTCTACTTCTCTGGGGTGTGGTGCTGCAATCACCATCCAACTCTTAAAGCTCAGCCACAAACCATCAAAAGATTTATTGTGGACAATACACATTCCTATGAATCTAGGTAAGTTCATTGGTTTGGATATTACAGTATAAGAAATCTCAAAAGCAAGATCTTGGAACAGCCTGTATTGTCAGCAAATGAAAACTGAACTCAGTTCATACCATTTTCGTATGATATTATTTAAGATCATGTAAAATAAATTCTGTAAATCACTATATTAACACAAGGAAGAGAAGCATTTTGATTTATAGCTATATCTTACTTGGGAAAATTCCCCTGCTGACTGTGCCCCCAAATATAGACAACCTGTGTACAAATGAGAAGAAAATAAATTAAAATCTAAATACTGTAGATTGCATTATCATGTCTAACTATTTCTATGTGTCATTTAACTCCTAAACTCAGAACAGAAGCTGGTATTTAGCCAGTTTTAACTACATGTGATTTTTTTCACTATTTACAGAAATCTTTTGAAAGCAGAAAACCAGGTTTTTAAGAGTTGCATATACATATCTCCTGGCTCATACAGTTGCATTGGTTTGCCGGTTTTTTTAGTAAAATAATAGCAAATTGTAATTACACTCAACCTCTCCAACCTCTCTCTGTTATAAAAGCTGATGTTCTGGAGAAAAAGAAAAAAAGTGTTGTCTGGTTTTTAGTCCTGAAAAGCAAAGACTTATCAGCTTTATCTGCCAACCGCTGGCTCACAAAGGTTTGATATATATATTTTGCAGTTAGATATGCATGAAAAAGATGGGATTTGGGATCTATTTAATGACTCATATCCTTTCTAATATTAATTAGTAATAAGATATGATTCTATCAGACATGTGGTGTCTACTGTGCCTTAATTGTGCAAGAATATATGTGTGCAAAAATTCTAACACTATTAAATATAAGCTAACAGACTACAAATGATTTTGTTTATTTCAGTAAGTAATGCTAGAGAAGGAAAAGTTAGTCTTAGCAAATACCTTTTTGCTAGCTCTGGAGATCAGCTACAAGCAAAGCACTCTCATGTGGAAAAAAATAACACCCATTGAAGTATCCAATGAATATTTCATAGCACTTGTGACTTGCAGAGTTTTCTAACATGTCTCTTTGTACTATAGTCAGCACTGGGTTAGAGAACATCATTTTTACTTATATCAGTAAACATCAGTCACATACAAAAGAGGACATTTGAAATTGAAATGTAAGCCACACTTGAACCCTATAAATTCTTTTTTGGAGAAATCTTCTGGGTTTTCATTTTGGAAAAACACCAGGGGCTTTTATGGACCAACTTTAGAGAACCTGAAATGTCATTTCTGTCATTTTTAAGATAAAAAAGCAACCGTTTAAAGAAGGTTTTCTCTCTTCCTGTCATTTACTTCCTTTATAAATTAATAAAATGTTATTTATTGTACTGTACCCTGTCTCTCTTGCATTTAGTAATTTCCCTTTGCCATGGTTTAACCCTGGCCCGCAGCCAAGTCCCACACAAATGCTCGCTCATGTCCTCACAGTGGGATGGGGGAGAGAATCGTAAAAGTGAGAAAACTCATGGGTTAAGATAAAGACAGTGTAATAAGTAAAGCAAAAGCTGCGCACGCAAATGAAGTAAACCAAGGAATTCATTTGCCAATTCCCATGGGCAGGCAGGTGCTCAGCTATCTCCAGGAAAGCCGGGCTCCGTCACCTGTAATGGTTTCTTGGGAAGGCAAACATATCCACTTTGAACATTCCCTGCCTTCCTCCTTCTTCCACTGACTATACATGCTGAGCATAACGTCATATATAGTATGGAATATCCCTCTGGTCCGTTGGGACCAGCTGTCCCAGCTTTGTCCCCTCCCAGCTTCTTGTGCCTCCCCCCCCCCCCAACCTGCTTGCTGGTGGGGTGGGGTGAGGAGCAGGAAAGGCCTTGGCTCTGGGTAAGCCCTGCTCAGCAGTAACTAAAACATCCTTGTTTTCAGCACAAATCCAAAACATAGCTCCATACACGCTACTATGAAGAAAATTAACACTATCCCAGCCAAAACCAGCACACCCTTCCTTTCCAGACTACATCTTTTCTGTATTTCTCATATACTAAAACTACCTTTAATTGGAGTAAATTAACATGTCACTAATTCAAAGAAAAATAATATTACAGCAAAGTTATAATGATAATATCTTTTAAGGAAATAGTAGAAATCCAAGGAGCTTTAAGAAAACTTAGGGAAGATAAGGTATGGAAATGCACAATTAATGGGAGATGGAAACCTTAAATCTATCCTGCAGTCAAAGATTGTATAATAGTACTAACACATAGTAGCAGTTGTAGCTTCTTTCTACAGAAGAAACTAACTTTTAAAGACAAATAAGATTAAAAAATTACATGACTGCCTGAGTAAAATCTAATTTTAAAGAAGCATGGAACTAGAAAAAGTTCTTTCTTATGAGTTTTGTGCAAGAAATTCACTAATTTTGAAATAACTCTGCACAAGGAGTGTGTAGTAGATCATGCTTAAAGATGAATAGGGTCACAGAATACAAGGTCACATCAAACATCATCTGATCTCCTCTGCATCAGAAGCCTCTACATTTCATTCAGATGTTTCTTTCTAAAGCAAGTACCTTGGTGATGATTAATGAGTAACTTGTGTACCACCTAGTTCCTCAGCACTGCCTGGTATCTGTGAGTGGGAGGGATATTTACTTTCTCATAAAGGAAAAAAACTGGACTGCTCGGACACTATGCCATGCATTTCTGAAGCTGTGATGAAGATTCAGCTATTATGTTGATAAGCAGATATGTTTAGATTGTATTTGTTGTTATTTTTTAAAAATATTGTTTACATGTGAAGATGAAGCCTGTCCAACAAACACTGCTATAATCAGCTAATATAATAAGAAAAAACATTCAAGTAGTTTAGTATTCAATTCTGCCAAACAGATGAACTTTTAAACTTCATTGTATTAAATGAAACACAGCCACACTGTGATTTTAGTTATAGGGAAATGGTGTTAGAAATCAATAAAACAGCATGTTTTTGCCAACAAAACAATTTCTAGTCAACGAAAATATCAAATTTCATGATGTAAAGATGTGATATTTAGGCAGATTTCTTGAGAATGAAAGTGTAGTTTTTGTCAGAGTTCATAGTTAATACTTTTCCAGCCTCTTTCCCAATATGGTTTTTAATTTGGTAACACTTGAATGAAGTTTTGAATCAAGATGACAGATGTGTCAGGCCAAAACTACCATCTTCCCCCAGGCAATTCCTAGTGAAGAATCTTTATATAGCTGTTCTTGAGAAAATTCAGAGTGCTAGAAGTTTAGCTTTCTTCGTCATTACACAAAAGTTGTTGGTTCTTAATGTGTTACATGCTGCCTTATAGAAAAAAAACCCAGTTTTTGAAACTCCAAAGTTACAACTTATTTGTGTATCTGACTTGATAACACAGGTTCTGTTTCTCAACCGTGTTCTGAGGCTCTGAATTGTGAAATCATTTCACATAAGAAAAGAATATATACACTGATAGTCCTCAGAGGATCAGCCTGCCCCTAAACGGGAAGCAAATACCATTGCAGAGCTGGGCAGCCCAAAGAGCACATTTCTGTCTTGAGTCCTTCATGTGTGGCAACACTGAATATCTCACATACTTGACTACACTTGTTACACACTGCAAGAGAGCACCTCAGCTGGAAAGTAAAGGGAAGAAAAATACTGAAGTCATTTTACATTTGCCAATCAAATAAGAATTGTTTTAGCTTAGGTAATGCTGCCCTTGAAAGTCACTGATCAGATTGGTGCTAACCAGTGCCATAAAAAATGGGTGTCTTGGAAATACTGTGTAAAACAAAACAAGCTATAACGATACCCAGTGCTTTCTCTTCACAGAGAGAGAAAGTTGTGGGAAACATGGACTTTTTATGTTGTGCACTGCTGTTAGCCACAGTCCCAGCTATCCTGTTACTGTCTTGAGATGGAAGGCTCCTTTCCTCAGCCCACTCTGCCTCAATGTTCTCTTGAGAAAATGCTGCCTTCAGTATGGATCTGAGATTTTGTATATCATGTGTGTACATACACCTGTGAAATGTATGTAACATATATTTACATTTATATACACCTCTGTATATGTTCACACACATGTTATACACGTGTGCACCATCTAACTATATATAAATAACAGAGCATATGTGAGGGCAGAGCCTATAAATCATAAATGAGACAACTGCTAACACACGGTGACAGCGGTGAATGAACTGAGCCGTTAAAGGTAGGCCTGAGCCTATTGAAAATACTGACCGGTGAAAACAGCACATCGATTGTGCTATTCCCAGTCATGCTCGGATGGAAAATATGAAGGAAAGAAACTCTATGTGGAGGAAGAGCTGAAGGGATGAAAATAAAAGGCAGGTTATCTGTATGTAGCTACAGTAAACATGCCTGGATCAATACAGTGGGTCCCAATCATGATTAGTTGGGCCTGGAAAGAGGGCCCCAAGAGGTAAAGCTGCATTAAGAAGAAATGTGTGCTTACTTTTAATGGGTATGGTTTGTGAGGATGCTTTCATTTTTGCTTCCGTGCCTTCTCAGAGCAACTTCTTGCAGATTGGGGTAGGTATTCCCCACACTTTGGGCAATACCTGGGCTGTGCCCAGCCCTGCCTCTCATGACCGACTGGATCTTCAAATCTCACACTTCTTTGGATGTTGCAACAGGATCTACAACTCCTGTGGAAATTTCACAGTGAAGAGATGATTGCACCGACCTTAACCCCCCATGAAATCCTTCCAGCTATAAAATCATTAAGCACCTTTGACACCACAGAAGCACAGAGCCTTAGGGTATAATTATTTGTATTGAATGTAATCAGTAAAGCAGAGGTGGGATTGAGGGAATAGAATGTTATTATCATGGGATGTAAAGCACACATTCTAACAAAAAGATATTTGATCATTTAGGAAGTCTGTGTAGTCTAAATATGAGTCTGCTAGCTGACTGAGATGCCTCAGACTTCAGTTGGGGCAGTGCTCATTCCCAGAGGTATCCCAGCAGACTGGTACACTTTGGGAGTTTTCTGAACATCTTGCTGTTTTCTTAATAGCTTTGCACTAAGCCTAGTGAAGATGTCAGAGCCAAAACCTCTGTGAATTCAAGGTCTACTTTAGAGCTCATTTTTGAGGCTTCTGGGAGTAGCTGCTTTTGCTTAGCCTTTTTTCCCCCAAAAATTACTCCCTCACACAAATAACAGAATGAAAGAAAAATCACTCAGGAAGTGAAAACATTAGGTACAGAATAACGTGTGTGACATTCCCCATCAAAAGACACAGTGGTGGAGATACAGATAGCATTTACTGTTCATCTTGTTCAGCTACATCTTAATGTAGCTGAGTGCATTGCCTGCTAGTGCCTAGTATGTTGGGGTAATCAAAAATGTACTACCTTGTTTTTTCCAAAGCTGTTATTCCCATGCTCAAACATAATCCTGCTCTAAAGAATCTGCAAATATAATAATCTCAGAATCTTTTTTTCCTGAACAAGTCCAGTTTGAGTTTGCTTGAAGAATATTTCTTGTGGACACAGCAAGCTGTAATATTTCTGGCATATATATTATTTCTGAGATATATATATACACATACACACACATACACATATATACATATATATATATATCTCATATAGTCATATAGATAATACATAGATCATGTAGTCTTCTCAGTTATACATAGGTAACTTCATTGCCTTTACTCTTTCTTTATTGAACAGATTGCACTAAGGTAACTGGGGACAGAATTGTCTCCATCATGGAATCCCTGTGAACAGTTCTGTTGACAAGAGGCTAGACCCACTACATTTGTGCTCTCTCTCCCAGAAATAAATTGAATTTATCATACTAATAGAAGAAAAAATGTATTCAGAGCAGAAATGAAGGAAGACATTATGACTTTAAATTTGTATATGCAGGAACAAATGTAGACCAGAGGAGCTGAGGAAAGCGTGGGGTTTTTTTCAGAGCAGAAGAACATTTGAGTATTTTCTATTCAGCTCAGGCTTCAGAAAAGGGGAGCAATCCATGTAATCCATGAAATATAAAATGTATTAGGAAGGCTTGCACTGTGATTTTCAACAATATGTGAGATCTAGCCCTTTTCCTTTAGCAATTCCTGTGTCAGCCCTCTCTGGTCTGCTTGTGAAATCCACCCTCTTACATGCATGTCAGAACTTGTGAGAAATCTAAACAGACCCTGTTACTTATTTTAAAAAGTATCAGGTGTATCTTAAGGAAGATAGTCAGTCTTCAGAGAGCATCAGATATGACTATGGGAACTAATAAGAAAGATGTTCCTTTGATAGCACTGACAGTGGGGAAGAACACAAATGCGTAAACCTCAGCATTTGGATCCTGAGTCTTCACTTTTGTTCTCTTTGCCTAGAAACTTAAAAAAAGGAAACTCAATTTTATGAGTTGTTATTTTGCAACCGAGAAATGTTATTTTGAGTGACCTTTGTTCACTTTTACATGCTTTGGTCATAACTTCACACTTCTGTGGCTAAATAGACTGTGGTGGCTGATTCTGCGAGATTTGGTGTTGGCAGAGATTACAGCCCACAAGAAGGGGTGGCTGCATGAAACATTCACCTTGTGGAGAGCATTAATGACGCCTTGTCATATTATTTCCACCTGCTAATCTGTTGTAGTGTTGGCTAGGTGACTCATAAGGGATAATTCCAGTAGAAGGTGTCTTGATCACCTATTTTCTACTTGTTTGACAGTTTTCTGCTTCCTTGACCAAGCTTTTCTCATCACCTTCAGACTCTGGTGTGAAATAACATCCACTGATGGATAGTATTTCAAATTTCAGTTGTAACTCATCAACTCTTTCTACCATTGCATAAACACTTACAAGTATTATCCTGATACTTCATTTGATATGACCTAAAATTTCATTAACTTTTCTCATGACTTCATTCTGTAAGTGCAATTCAAAGAAACATCCATTATTTTTTTTTTTTTTTTCAGTTGATACAGCTAACAGAAACTTATTCCAGGGCGCATCAATTTGTATGAGCATGCTGCAGAGTATGGTTGCTGTTACTCCTGTATTCAGGGTGACTTTAAAACAAGTGTATTGGGCAAGTAAAACACCCAGTTATCTCCCATACTGATGAAATCTTCCAGTACTATGTCATTGGCAAAAGCTGTTGTAAGTTTCCTCTCTGTACTGAAGTTATTATTGAAGGTAATTTTGGTTCCAGAGCAAGTAATCCCTCTAGTCAACTCCCTTTAATCAAATAATTCTTCATCAAACAGAAATATCAGGTTAATTTGAGACAATGTACATTGACCATAGGAGATTGTATTCTTATTCTGCATTGCATTTCATGTCATTACTGTTGATTATTATTTTTTTAACCATTAATTTTTTTATCTTTCTTCTTTTTCCCAAAACATTGATGTTTCATTAGCTGGTTACATCAGCACAACAGACATGTCTGCTATCCACTTTCTTCCCAGTTTACTAATGCAAGTGCTATGTGCTACACGTTGTAGACTCATACAAAACACACCCCTTCCCCCTTCCCTTAATGATATGCTTCCCTGTCTTAAATGCTCGACATGGAACAACATGAGATATCCCTTTAGAGATCACTTTTGCTTATGCACAGCTGAAGATGGGTTAGTGCACCAATACCAAGTTGATTTTTTTTTCTTTCTTTCCAACTATATCAGTTAATATCAAATATTGTGTGTACTGGGTTTGGCTGGGATAGAGTTAATTTTCTTCATAGTAGCTTGTATGGGGCTACGTTTTGGATTTATGTTGGTAATAGCGTTGATAATTCAGGGATATTTCAGCTATCACTGAGCAGGGCTTACCCAGAGCAAGGGCCTTTTCTGCTTCTCACCCCACCACACCAGCAAGTAGGTTGCGGTGAGCAAGAAGCTGGGAGGCGACGCAGCCAGGACAGCTGGCCCCAAATGACCAAAGGTTTATTCCATACTGTATGATGTCATGTTCTGCAATAAAACCTGGGGGAAGAAGAAGGAAGAGTGGGATATTCAGAGTGATGGGAAGTATCTGTTCTTCTTCCAGAGTAATTGCTCTGCTTTGCTGGGGATGGCTGAGCACCTGCCTGCCCATGGGAAGTGGTGAATGAATTCCTTGTTTTGCTTTGCTTGCAGGCGTGGCTTTTGCTTTACCTATTAAACTGTTTTTATCTCAGCCCATGAGTTTTCTCACTTCTCCGATCCTCTCCCTCAAGCCATCTTGGGCGGTGTGAGCTAGTGTCTGTGCAATGCTTAGTTGCTGGCTGGGGTTAAACTGTGACACCAGGCTGTGTCCAAAACCTGTGGGGACCACCTTTTTGAAGTGGTCTCAGTCCTGGAAGGCTGAGGTCAATCTTGTGCAACAAAAACCTTTCATTAACTTTAACTTTTATTATTTTACAACAAACTTTTTAAAATTATGAGTGCTTTTTTCTAACTGTTTATCATTATAGTGAAGTTTTATGGTACTGTATAGTACAGTACATTAGAGTACATTGCTGTAGTATAGGCTGCTTTGCATTATCCTGCAGGTTCAGTGGTGAGGACACAGACTCCCATGGTAAGACTTGCCTGCAGCAGAGACCGCAGTGTGTCTCCTGGGGAGTCAGGGTGGGCAGGCAGGGATTTCATAAGGCATAATGGTACTGTTAATGGCTCCAATGCAGAGGCCATACAACTGAATGACTGAAATTTAATGTAAGGGGTTAAAAGCCCTGTAAAATCAGTGTTTTATTTGAGAACTTGCTGTTCCATCCTTTACTCTTTGACACTTTCCTATTTTTAATCCTTTAGCATGTGATGCAGCATATTGTCCAGCAGCCACTTCGCAAGATTGTTGAACTCCTTTCACATATGATCTGTGCTGGATGATGCAGCTCACGTATCTTTAGAAAAAAAACAAACCAAAAAACCCAAGAAGAAACCTTGAGTGATTCACAACGACCTCAGGTTCCTCTGTATGCTATAAATACCAGCAAGGGCAAGTCTCATCATTGTATAAAAATGGAATAAAGTTCTTGCCAGTAGATTGCAGAAGGCTGAAAGGAACCAGAATGCATTAGGCATGACATTACAAGGGCTAGGAAAGAGAATACTTCAAGTTGTCTAGGAATGGTGTCTTTCAACTGGAGAGCTGTCATTGCATTGCATTTCCTGTTTCCTACTGTCACTTACTGTGTGAATGAATATTGCTGCTTATGAATAGTACATTATATTTGTCCAAGCTAATGTATTCTGTCTGTACTTTTAGTATACATACATTCACATTATGTATTTTTATTATGTACATTTACATAGACCACAGTTATACAGATGGAGGAGTGTGCCAGACTGTGGATAAAAGCTTTACCTGTTATTCTCTACCCACAGCAGTTTGCAGAAATGAGAAAGAAATACATATATGTATGCCTGTACTTATGCACTCAAATATGCATGTGTGCTCTGTACTGGTATTAAATCAAAGACAACTTTTTTAGGACCACACCTTCTCTTTTCCTTTTTTTTTTTTTTTACCTTCCCCAATAGTACAGCAGAAGTAACTGTAACACAGTTACAGACTCTTGAAAAATCTTTCCTACACATTTACCACATTGAAGTCCTCCTTTTGGGAAGTAGAAGCTTTAATTTTTTTAAGTGTCAGAGGAAAAAGAAGACTTTTATAATGCTTTAAAATAGAAAAAAGACATAAAGGAAGCTGGTTTGGTTTTACTTCCAGTTTAATCGAAATGTAAACCCCACAAATATTCCTGGAAGTTACTAATATGGATATGCAAGTATTTTAGTGTGTAAAAAAGACAGCTGAAAATTTTTCACTAGCTCTTTTTAGAGCAGTGAGTGAAACAGACTCACTCCATGCTAAAATCTAGCTCTTTCTCCTCTTACCTTGTGCCTTCTTTTTGTTCCCTTTATTTTTGTTGACAATCATTCCCTGGGAACAAGTACCTAAAGGCCTTATTTGAAGACTTAAAATGGAGGTGAGTTTTTCCAGTGACATGTACTTTGCACCAGGCCATATGTTTAGCAGAGTTTACAGGAAGACCTGAAAGTCACCTAAACTGAAAACACACTGTTCATTACATAGGAAACCCACTGTACAAGGGACTGGCTCCTGCTTCTGCCTGTTAACATTTCTGTAACTTCCAGAAGAACAACTTAAATGCAGTAGGACCTGATTTTACATTGCCTTGCATTTTCTGTAGCCATTTGCACCTCTACCCTGTGAAAAGTGATTCTTCGAACCACTCCTGTTGCTGTTGGCAATACAAATTATTATATAGTGTTTCATTGTCGCCACTGGACAGGCAGAGAAATAACTGTAGGATCCCAGTAGTTAAAAACAGATTTTATTTTTTTTAAAGTTTTCTTTCTTGTTCAGCTTGCTCTTTCAGGTGAACAGGCTAAACAAATTCATAAGGAAATGTAAATGCTTAGAATTAGAGTTGTCTTCACTGAACGGTTACTGATTTTAAAAAGCTGCTCCTTGAAATGTGCCCCTTTTGTATGTAGCTTATAATGCAGAGCAATAGAGAAATAATCTCAGTTTATGTAATATATTGATGACTAGAAAAACCTTAGCTATTGAGACTGTAATTATTTAACAAGGAAGTTGCAGTGTTCTATTTGGTCTAATGTCACTGCTTTATATAGTTTCTACATGAGAAACAGGCATTGATTATTTTGTTTCATTTGTTGTTGATCGCTGCATAAAGAATTTGATAAATTTAGCTTTATTCTTTTGAATTCATAACAAACCATCCAGAATAAATTTATTAAACAGTAGCTTCATCATGAAGGGTTCTAGGTGACTCAGAATACAAGAAAAAATTGGAAGATAAATGCTGTTATTTGTGTGTATTTTGTCATCCACAAGCAAAGAAAAAACACATCATAGTCTGAGAGCCCTTTAATCTCCTAAACAATTGAAATCACTGGACACTGCAACAGATGTCTGCAGTTAAGTGGCATTAACAAAGGCATTATTGATCACACAATGAGTGGGCTTTACAGGATCACTTAGATTATCAAAACATTAGGAGTTACTTTTCATGGCTTGGAAGGCTGACCATTCAGAATTAACAGAAGAGCCTCTGAGGGTTGAACACGTAAGATTTCAGAGAAATGTTAAAGAATTTCTCTATCTGTTTTCAGATGTCCATCAGATACATGCACGGCATAGGACTGAAACCTTATCAAGTGGATTATCTTCTAGTATTCCAATATTTGTTCCTTGCAGTTATCGTCATCAGTATCTTGGGAAAGTAAGACTGAAGTTTCCTACCCAAACTGTGATGAAAAGTGATGCATGTAGGACACAAAAGAGCATAAAGTACTGAAATGATCTGAGGTTTTTAGCAATAAAGTTGTCAGGATGTAATTTCTAGGATGAAAACATGGATCAGAAAGACAACCTGCATCCTAATGCTCACAGAGATCATTATCCAAGAGTTCCTTTACACCCAAGAGCCTCCTGCAAGATCTGACTTGCCCCTGAAGTCTTTCTGCTGCTTGAGGATGTCTACAGCTCCCTCTCCCTCCCCACTTCTGCACTCACACTGTGCTTGGTCAGATCTGCTCAAGCAAGTTTGCCACAAAAAATATTGCACTTTGTTTCTGGTTTTACCACTGAACAGTGTATTCCATTTACACATATTCGTTCTGCAAACGTTGCAATGACTGCCATTCTTGGACAAAACTTTGTGCAATATTTTGGTACTATAGGTCATACTGTATACATTGTTTTCACTGTGTGTCTCTGGGTATTTTTTCCTCTTGGCAATTGGTTGTACTAGGCCAAGTCCTGATCTGTTACATGTCCTAAGTCTTTGTTATAAATTCTGGTTGCCTGGATGATGTCAAAAAAGCTGTCCTCAAAGGTGAAAGAAAAAAAGCATAGGAATTTTTAAGCAGAGAAAAAAGCAAGGAAAAAGTAGTTCTTGCATTCTGAAGATGTGCTGTTTGTTTGTTTTAGATTTGTTCAGTTTAAAAGCATATCCAATACATGCATAACTGTGACTTGCTATTATCACTCTAATCTCCTCCCCTGTGATTTCTGCTAGTTGGAAGATCTTTGGAGAGACATATTAAAGTCCATTTGTGTCTATTAGAATTTGAAATTCATCTTTTCTGTAGTCTCTGTGGGTTTTGTTGTTTCTGTTGAAGAGATGGAGCATTATATCTAAAGCTTGGTACAGGATTCTCTATTTATTTGTGTCCTAATGCAGTTGCAGAAAATATGGAACTGTTTATTTAGATTCTTCCATAAGGAAAGGGTATTTTATTATTGTTTCGTAGTGCAGTGTTCCTTATTGCTCCGTTGAGCCAAGTATTGTTAGCAGATATAATTAAAAAGACAGCCCTTGCTACAAAGAGCTAGTGACCAAAAAATACAAGCAGAAGTGATGTGGCAGAGAAGCTAGGAAGAATAATATAAGGATGGAACAATCTCTTTCAGCAAAGTAACTGTAAGTCACAGGAAGATCTTGCTCTGCTAGCTAAAATATATTGGCAGGATCTAATGGCAGGATGCAGTTCTCAGGAGGGATATGAGTGAAGAAATGATTTTATGAAGACTGGAAGTTACCTATTTTTGCTCCACACATGTTTAACAGATACATTTATGATGGCTCCAATAGACATGCTTTTTGGTGATAGCAACCCCCTGAAAAAGTTTTGACACTTCTGTGTTTTATTGTTCAACTTGTTTCAGTTGTCCCTGGAAAGCACTGGAATACCCTTGTAGAGTCATCTAACCAGGATGGATGTGCTAACTGCTCATTACTTTGACCTCTTTCTTGGTCTTGCTCATTAGTTTGACCTTTTGCTTGGATCAGTCAGTGTAAATTAGTCTGAAAACCATAATACATGCTTCTTTCTGAACTCACATGCAGAATGGAACTAATGAAAAGGGTTAAGTAACAGGAAATCCTCTTCTAAAACCGAAGAAACTGTGATGACTCTGGGTGCGTTTGTTAATCTCTACAAGTCTCTCCTGTACTAGCCCGCAAGCATTGATGCAACCTTTCTGTTACTCTCAGGATTTACATGTTTGACTGCTGGCGTTCTGTGTCTACATTGTTGCATATGTTTTGCTGTTGCCCTGGCAAAGCCTTTCCTGCCCCCCAACCCAGCCCCCCCACCCCCCCCCCCCCACCCCCTCCCGCCCCTGCTTTTGGCAAGATACATTGATATGGAAGCAACAGTTACTGAGGTGGGTGCAATGCACAGATTCTCAAGCGAAAAGTAGAAAATTAATTTCTGAAACATAGTATGAATCACAGAAAAGAGTTTGTGGGAGGGTTACAGTGAGAAGGAGTGTGTTTGTACTGCAAAGAAGTGTTTTCTGTCATTTTGCCAAGCATAAAAGGTATACGTATGACAATATTTCATTATTACATTGTAGGAACTTAGTCTATGTCTTTTCACATTCTGGTAGTTTTCTGACTATAGAGGTTTGCATGCTCTAAAGACATAAAAGAGTAGATTCAGCTGGTTACCATCTATTGTGAGGAAAAAATGCATGCTGTCTAGATCCTGTGGGATTTTTATCCTGCAGTCCAGACATCCCATATGTTTGCTTATTCTTATTTTCTTCCCAATGGTACATATATGTTTTAGGTTCTTCTCCCAGATGTCCTGTCTCAAAGAAATAAATACAATGCTATTATCTTGTAGAAGAAACCAGAACTCCGAAAATGTCAAATGAGTATAGGACATGCACACAACACAGTATGAATCTCTTAATAAACACACCCACACCCACATCCTGCCCCCCAGACTTACTACAGCCTGCTGATACAGGTTGTCTCTTAGGAATGCTTTTACACTGTTGGAACAGTGCTCTCTTTGCTCCAATTGACTTATCCCATAAGGAGTTACTCCTTGTTTCAGTGCTGTCTCTTAAAAAATGTGCTCTGAACAGATTAAATATTCTTAAATACACTGTTGCAGTCAGGAGGGTTGCACTTGTGTGGTGACTTTTTGTCTGAAATGAGTGCAAAATGGTCATAGAATCATAGAATCATTTAGGTTGGAAAAGACCTTTAAGATCAAGTGCAACCATTAACCCAGGACTGCCAAGGCTATCACTAAACCATGTCTCCCAAAGCACTGCATCTACACAGTTTTAAAACACCTCCAGGGATAGTGAATCCAGCACCTCCCTGGGAAACCTGTTCCTGTATTTCACCACCCTTGCAGTGAAGAAACTTTTCCCTGATATCCAATCTAAACCTCCCCTGGTGTAACTTGAGGCTGTTTCCTCTTGTCCTGTTGCTTGTTATCTGGGAAAAGAGACCCACACCCACCTGCCTACAGCCTCCTTCCAGGTACTTGTAGAGAGCAATAAGGTCCCTCTGGACTAAACAACCCCAGCTCCCTCAGCTGCTCCTCAAAAGACTTGTGCTCCAGACCCTTCACCACTTCATTGCACTCTTTGGATGCACTCCAGCACCTCCACACCACAGTCAGATCAGAAATGCTGCATTTTATTCCTGCTTTGCTTGCCACATAAACTGATCCATAAGACCATGGTTATGTAAAATATCCCTAGAACTCAGGATGAAATGTAGTTAGAATTTTGTTTAACTACCAATTTCAAAATACATCAAGGCTTATTACACCTGAACACTTGTGGGAAAAAAGAGGGTTCAGCATAGCCAAGGCACTTCTAAAAGCTGTGGCACCTATTAAGAAAGGATAGTGGTCCATGAGAAGTAAGGAAAGAAGTGAGAGTGTCCACGCCTTCTGCCTCTATGCAAATTGTTTTACCTTACTTCTTCCTTCTGGTCAAGCAAAAGCTGTAATACTGGGGCCCATTGCAGTACTAATACATTGACACAAAAGTGATATGCTTTGCTGCAAGGCATAGTCACAGGGATAAATGCATTAGACATAGAGTTATAAAGATTTATTTTTAGTTGATGTTAAATTACAACAGATTCATTACTATGCTACAGAGTGCTGTTTAAAAGCTTTTCTGCATGCATAAGTTTTAGTATTGCAGCATAAGGATACCTGATTCCTCCATATAAAAAGAGTTTATGATAATGGTCTAGATCTCTTTAAAATGTAGTTATTAGTGTAATTAAGAAGAGGGAGTGAGGTGTATACTGCTGACCTTTGAAGCTGGTGCAATTAGGTATTTGAGTAAGACCTGAGAGAAGAAGGTGGTTACTGAATAAGCTTTGAGAAATTACATTTTGCTTGGTGAGTCCAGAAATGCTTCTGATCTCCTGGGTCTGGGTGTGTACCTGTGCTGATGGCAACTGCATTTGAGGATGATGTATGGGCGTGTTGCTGCCTGTGCCTATTGATTTGCCAATTCAGGTGCTATGGTGAGTGGGACCCTAGGATAAGAGAACACCAGTAAGAGTAACTGTCACTAGAAATATATAGCATGATTTCAGTGGATGGGAACACTGTAGTATCTGACCTTTCTGTCAAGAAGTGTGAAGTACAAAGTGAATTAGAATGAAATGAAAAAAACCCTCTTCCTGCTCATTTCTGTTCTAAATGAACTGCAACAGCTAGTAATATGACCTAGGGTGTCATCAAGGAAAATTCTATGAAATTATTTTTGTTATGTGCAGTGATGGATGAGGGACATAACTAAACAGCAAAGAACCAAACCAACAATGTATAATTGAATGTATTTGTAATGGAATTGTACTAAAATAAATAAAAATAATAATATATAAAAATATGGTAAATTCACAATATTAGCAGAAATTGTTGTAAAGTCAACAAGTCAAATCAACATAAATTTATTTTTTTCATTAATAATCACCTTGAGGAATTCATTGGCACATGTTACAATTGAGACAAACGAGTGGGCAGAAAAAAGAGGAATATAGGAGTTTTAGATTTAATATTAATTACTTTCCTTTATAAAGACCAACGATTAGTTCTGATTTCTGGCTTGCTCAATAATGCTATACCAATTAAAAACTCTGAAAAAACTTGTAGAGGTTTTTTTAGCTTTGAAAGGAAAAACTTATTAGCAGTGAAAAAAAGGTTAACATTTAACATATTTTGAAATTGATGTTTTTGAGAAGTAAAAGTGCAGAATGATGACACAACTCAGCCTGATAAATCCTGTGTATGAATAACTTATAAAGTGAGAAAACAGTGGGTTCAAGATACAGAAAGTGTTAAAATGAAATGTTTCAACACTTTTTTGGTCATAGACCCATTATTTCCACAGTCTTTAGGTTGGTTGCTTGTCTCAAGATGAATAATCTTGATGGATAATGTTTGCTTTGGAATGCACTTTACTGCCTTTAACTAGAAGAATTACAAGTGAACATGAACATCTTCAAGATTACCTTCATTAATTCATGCTAAATTTGTATAAATATATGTAAACCTGGTCATCAACAGAAAAGTCTTGAAACTACTCTCATTCTAATTTTTAAATGGATTTGCTACAAATTTGTACAGTATCCTCCTCAGAATTTCTTGTAAATATCTGTTCAACCAAATTTGCCCAATGGGAATGATCACAACTTAACATTCAAATCCTTTTAGAAATATAATTCAGGTTTTAAATTTTCATTGACCATTTAGATTTTAGGTAACCTTTGGAATCTGAAGCCTCCTAAAGGAGCCTGTCTACTTATCAAGAGGCAGCTACAATCAAGATACACAGAAGTATCTGAGATGCTTATGCAAATAAATCCCAGTCAGGGAACAGAAATGATACAGTGCAAAATATGCAACCAATTGCAGCTTAAAGAAGAACTGGAAGGAGTGTTATGGCTGCCTTCATAAAGCAAGGAAGACTAAAAACTGTACAGCAACTATTAGAATCATCTACTATTCTAATATAACATTCTGTATTGTCTCCTGAATGAGATATGTAACAGTTACCAATGCTTTCAAATACAATGCAACTGATAAAAAGCCATTTGGGATATGGAAACCCTAGAAAGTGCATATTTTTGTTACTGTTTCCCAACCTTTGGTAAAAATACTCAAAACTGGCATGTTGTGTGAACTTTGATATCCATGTTTAACTTGTATTCATTTGGACTTTTACTTAAAGAGCTCAAGCTAATCCGTTTAGTTTATGAGGACATTGTGGAGGTCTGTGTTTAGAGAATTTAGTCATGTGAGAAGCCCTTAAATTCAGTTGAAAGCATTTCTGAGCGCTAAACTTCATGCACATAGGGTTTATGCACATAGGGTTTAACATCTGATGTTACTTTTCAGATGAGTGGTTTTGTATGTGTATTCCACTCACTTTGGCTGTAAAACTGAGAGCCAAATGGAAGCAGCAGTTTAATTTTTATTTGCTTTTCCTTTTGAAAGCTTTGATTACATTGCATTTTCATTGTTTTCAACTACAAAACTTGACAACTCCACACACCTACTAACAATAATATGCAACCCTAACTCATTCTCCATTCACCACAGAGTGCTTCTCTATCCTGGTGAAAAAAGCTTTATAAGCAGTACAGAAAAATTGATTGTTTCATTGCAACAAACTTTCCAATCCAACAGTTTCTAATGCTCAGGGAGTTGAACACCAAACCAAAAATGAGAGTAGCATACATTAGTTGCAGTTACAATCTGCAAGCAGGTTGGTACCCGATGCAGTGAAAAACTTCAGAGATCTTAATCCTTTCCATCAGTTGTCCATCCATACTTTATTACCCTCCAGTATGACGTTATAGTCATATACTCTGAATAGCACGGCATCTTAGAACCCCTAACTCTAGATATTGTAGTGTGATACAATTATTCAGTCTCTAGCAATGAATTCAGAAGTCCTCATATATGTACTCAATTAATATTAAATAAAAATATTAAATATAAATAGATGGAAAAAATTCTGAAGAAACAACATCTGAAAAAAATATTGGGAAAATGTCAAGTCTGGAAACACACTCCTGAAATGTCAGTGACACAAAGCTCACTTTTAAGCCATAGGACACGCTCTAACACAGGACTAGTCATTTTTAGAAAGGTGGGTACTGTGGTCTTACAAAAATTGTGTACATAAAAAAAGCCTGAATGAATTTCAGACTGCAGAAGAAGCTGATGTGAAGAAGAAAGTACTTACCTCTGAGTACTGAAGGTAGTTTTTTCCCAGCTATATTCTTCTTGTTCTTGAAAAGAACAGCTTGCTTTCTTCACTACTTCTCTGATACAACAGTTTTTCTGTCTCTCCTTTTTCCATAATTAATCTCAGGTGCAGATTCAGCAATCAGGCTAGTAAAAGTATTATATGGATGCTCTTCAAAAACGTCTCTGTCCATAGGAAGGAATTCACCCCCCCACTCCTCGATGCTTTTTGAATTGCTAGCTCATAAGTGTACCCATCTCTGTTAGTTTGCCTTGGTTCACATGTGGAACTGCTAGCATTGTGCTAAATGCAGTCCAGCAGTGGCAAGTATATCCAAACTACTTCACCTGAAGCATGTACTTCCCAGGAGTCCAGTGAGAGCAGGGCATGGTGTAGCCCGGGTTTCCATGCTCTTTACTCAGGTGGCCATCTCACCCTTGTGGTGCTGCTACTTGATAGGAAGTGAAAATGGCTAGTGGTTCAACAATATTTGAAAAAGTCAGACAAAACACCTGATTTAGAAGTACATTCATCTGATCAATATTTCCTCCCTGAACCAGTAAAAGGATGGGCTGGTTTGCATTGGCAAATGTCATGATGTGTGGCAGGCTATAAAAGAATTATGACACCAACTTCTGAGTGTGATGGTCAAACAAGCTCTTGGCATTCCTAGCTTCTGTGAATTTATTTGCAAAAAAAAATAAAGTGCAAAAAGAGCACTTGTGCAAAAATACTGAAAAATTAATGATGTGTGGGGTTTGATATGTTTTGGGAGAGTGTTCTGAATTCTGTCACTTTTTAAATTTCAGTTATTTCTTTCCTATAAACCCTATTTTTCTTCTGACTCCTCCATCCTCCTTGTGATCTGTAACACTCATATTATTGTGACTTTGTCTTTCTACACCAGGACCCTTCAAATGTGTCATCAGTGGGTCCACCCAGAAAGGCGGTGGTTTGCCTGAATGCTAGGCTATGTAGAAGTACAAATTATTCCTACTCTGGTGCCTCTTTATGAGCTATCACTGTGAGAGAATTGCCATGAAAAGTTTGAGCTGAATGCTTGATTCAGCTGAGCACCTGAGGAAAATGACAAAGACCTTTGTGCTTGGAACCTGCCTCTGTGCTTTAAAGATGTATGTGCAACAGAGAAAGAGAAAGATGTGCTGGAGCAGCTGTAAAATGTAGTATGGAAATATTAAAAGGGAAAGGGAAGAGAAATGAAGAAAGGTGGCAAGGCCTGACTAAATAAATAAATTAGAAAGTCTGAGATGTGAGCTGAACATTATGGGGAGGAGAATTCATTGCTCTTTTATGAAGAAACAGGTCCAATTATTTATAGTAAGGAAAAGGAAAGATAAAAGCGAAGCTGAGATGGATGTTAGAGTCATAAGACCAACAAGGAACACAAACTCTCAGAAAACAGAGGAGTCAGTGCAGAAAGAGGGAAGTTTTTTCACCATTTAATCAGAGCCCCTGTGACTTGACCATACTGTGCATATCATGTGCAAGTCCTCAGGATGCATGTAGTAAATTATGACTTGCTGGTGATCTCTGGCCAGTAACTGAGAAACCTGCTAGTGGCTCTATGTATGTGAAATGCGAGGGAAACCTCCCAGCATCTTTAACTATTTGATCTGCAGTCTGTTAGCTAGTCCAAATATTAGATGGGCTTTTCACCTGTGTCAGTCACAAACCTTTCTGTATTTGCTGCCTGGGTAGTTTTGTATAACTGTGACTCCATCCTTGGCAGAAACATGGGCTTTGCTGGGAATATCCCACTTATGTTTTTATGAAATCTGTTCAGCAGTATAAAAATGCATGGCATGTTCTATGGGTTGAAGGAAACTCTTGTTTTTGTAATGAATGAAAGGGTCATTAGACCTCTGCGGAAAATAGAAATAGAAAATACCTAAGAATTTTTCATTAAGTAGGTGCACTTAGGGTTATCTGGGACACATTTTGGTTCAACCAGTTTGCTGATACACTGCTTATTATATTTATTTGCCTGCAAAATGATTGAGATAATGGCAATTATGCCCTCCACTTGGCTGTTTCCTGTGAACCAAAGCATACTGCCAATTTTCTTTCAGGCTTTTCTCTAACAGAATGGAAACAAGGCAAGGTGAAACACCTTAAACAAACACTTTTTCTGTGTTGACTGTTCATTTTCAAGTGGATTCTTGCCCAGGCATAGATGCATGTGTTTTCTATTTCAATTATTTAGAAGGACAAAATCCTAAATCAAAGTTTGCATTTTCCTTCTTAAGCCTTGTACTCTGCCTTTTTAAGCAAGTCAACATGTTTTGACAAACAATGTTCTTTCTCTAGCTCTTGTTATTTCTCTTTTCATGTCTTTACTTCCCACTTACTTGAAACTTCACCTTCCTAATAATGTCATGTTCCCCAGCTAGAGTGGAACTCATAAACTACCATGCTGGTTTAGTTGTGAATGCGTATTTCATACATTTCATTAATAACAAATACAAAAGAAACACTCAGTCTTGTACCACTTTGGTTTTTTTGGGGAAAAAAATGCATACAGAGGACAGCAAGCATTGTGGCCCACTCTGTAATTGCTGAACACTTTTGTAGTTTGCTCTCATTCACCACTTATTTAGCAAGCACACCTGTAAAATGCCAAATAAGGATTCAGAACCAGAAGTACTTTATGATAATATTTCCATCTAACCCAGTATCTTATGCCTGGCAATGATTGCTAGCAGATTTTTTTTGGAAAAATGTAAGAACAAGACAAAGTCATGGTTGACTCACTTGGTTGGGTCTTCATGTTTAATGTGTCTAAATGTATTTTTTCTTTCCCTTGTTTTCAAATCTTTAAAAATTTTGGTATCTCCATTCTATGACAATACATTCCACAAATTAATTACATTTCATGTGATGAAGTGTTTTCTTGACTCAACTTAGGCTGACTCTTGTTGATATCATGGAAGGCTTGCAGGTTTTAAACCACAAGAAAAACAAGGAATTACAGTTTTAGGTAACAATTTTCAGTTTTATTCATGCCTCTATATCTTATTATCATGTTTCCTCTCAATTGTCTCTTTTCCCAATTGATTTAAACTTCCTTTCTGCCAGGTCATTTTTCTTGCTTTTATCTTTTCCAGCTTCCCTATATGCAGTCACTTTGTCTGCCCTCCTTTTAACACAATAGTGTCTCTCTGCTCTTTGCACTGTCTGGTACGATTGTTGTCAGTACATCAGATCTCCTCTGATGACACAATGAAGCACAAGCCTCATGACCTCCCACTTGCTTGCTTTTCACTGTTTCTCAGTACCCTAGTTCTTTTACTGGAATTGACCATACTAAGTGGGTTTTGTTCCTCTGTCATCCATTAAAATGCAGTTTGCATTCACACACACAAGTGTTCAATCGATTAATGGTGAAGCTAAGTAAAGGAGTGTTATTTTATATCCATGATAATGCATTGATAAAAATTCTTACTCTATTCCATATGCATCATTGTTCGTTTCTTAAAGAAAACATTATTTTAAGTTCCACATGTTCATTTTCAGACCTGATTTCCAATAGATATATGCATACCTTTTTTTAAAAAAAAAAGTATATGGAAATTTGTTGTTAGGATAAAGAAAGGAGTTTTATATATATGTACATACATACATATATGCAAGTCCATAAAATCTGTGGGATTGCAGTTTTTTATTATGTAAAACAACCAAATTCAGTCAAAATCAGTTGTACTGAGTAGTGCTTTAAAAAAAAAGTCTCATTCTTTACACAAGCTGACCTTTTGGTTCCAGTTCTGCCAAAACCATCACTTTCATCCTTGCTCGTGTTAAGAAAACACATAGCTTTCTGCTCTCGTTCTAGTTCTTATTCACCAAAATAAAGTTCCAAAGTGACTCTGCTTTTGACGGACTAAGCAATGATTGAGTCTCTGTCATTCCTGTCTCTGACATTCAAGATGCATTGTGCATGCGAATGCTGGATCTCCTGCTTAAATTACCCCTTGCCATAGGGAAACTGTCAGTGAGGCAGCCATCAGTTCTGTTCCACAGCAGCCAGATCTGGCAAACCTCATGCAATGTTAGAAGCACAAGGATAAATACATAGGAGGACAGAAAACAAAGAAAAGTTGGAAGTGCACATCAGAGACAAGAAGACTTTCAAAAGTATGTTTTTTCTCAGCCCCTTTGGTACTAAATAACAAGACCAAGTTGAACATAGGCCAACATGTATACTTCAATATTGATATGGATTCTGTATGATTTCTTCAAGAGATATTTTTGCTGCACATTTTGCTGCACATGACCTTTTTTTTTGGTGGGAATTTCAGTAACCTTTTATTACAACTCTTGAATATTATCCCCTCTCTAGCTGTGAAATTAACTAAATCTATTCCAAGACACATTTTAGGCAAAATTGAGGTTTGTATTTTGTCATCTTTCTATGGCTGCTCATGAAGCTGATACAACCCTTGAGATTTCTCTTCCTAGCCCCCAGTCTCCTAAGAGTGTTTGTCTCACATTTTCTGAGGCTAGTGTATTGGACACTCTTTTAAAATGGGCATAGAAACCACATGCTGGGTCTTCAGATGTCAAGATGAAGACAATGAATCTCAGTATGTCCTCAACAGAACAGAGAATTAGCAGTTTCTTTCTAACTCTGAAGCTTAGACTACTCCCCATTAAGAAATAAATGTAGTAAATGAAGTTTCCTTCTGAGTATCCACAGCGTGCTTTTCAAAGCAAAGTAAAATACGTGCAAATACATAGTGAAGTCACGCATAATTTCATGTATTGAAGATAACATTAGTAAAATATATTTCATATTTTTTTTCTTTCAAATGTCTTTCTCAGTAGGACCTTGTGAGACCTAAGATTTCAAGTTTCTGGTTGAATACTGTATTTATCCTTTCCCAGAATGGTGACTATTTTAAGAAAGTGCTTTAAATTACCTGTGGTTTATTCTACTTTTCTCTACTGTTTATTTCTTTTTATATGTGTAGATTGGACTATTACCCACGCACCTTGATCTACCATAGCCAACTCTCATCTAAAAGTTTTCAATTGTTTTGTGAACAGTCATCCATTAAAACCTGCAACATTCTTGTCAGGTAGGTAGGTTGTGCTAGATGTCATTGTAATACTCATTTTTCAGATTAAAATCTATAAAATAAAACTCAGAAAACGTGCCAGTAAGAACATATACATTTCTTTAAGTGTAATGTATTGTCCTATGCTTTGTTTGAAAGAAGCTTATAAAGGGATACTGATGTATGTAATGTCTTGATTACTGTATACAAATGTATAAACTCATAACCTCTGCATGCAAATTACATGCTTATATTTGAAAATGTGTAATTTAGTAGTTAACTGGAGATCAACTGAAAAGCCAAAAACATAATGTGGGAGACCTGACTTGCAGCCCTTTACTGTGCAATCACCTATAGATTATGCTGACTAACCTGCAACCTTTTTTCTTCTCTCCTTCTTCCTCTATAATCCGAATTTCCTGCAATCTGGAAAGTTTGCCATAATGCGATTAGACCTTTCTTTAATTAAAAAAAATCTAAGAAACAAATTGGCAAAGTATAAATTTGATCTGAGTCCAGAGAATCAATCCAAGTATGTCCTGAAATGCACATTTTTTGCTGAAAAGCGTACAGGTTTTTTATACCACTAGAATTCTCTAATATTGGCAAGACTTATAGCCGTTCCATTTCTTAGCTAATCTTTCTAAATTACTCTTCATCTGCTAAACACTGACTCTTGCAAAACATGATGGTTTTGCCATGAAAAGACAGAAAGACAGGTGGATAAGGGTCAAGAAAATCAGTTTCCTTTTCAGCATCCATATACAGTATGAGTAAAATATAATCTACAAGGTTCAGGCTTAAAAGTTCCCTTGATTCTGATGGTTGGGTATTTGAGATAGTTAAATAATACTTCTAAGACTTCTGTTGGAATTGAAAATGAAAGATATTTTCAAAGTGGAGTGACTAGTTGCAATGAATTAGCCTAAAAGATGACTCAGGCAGTGCCAATCTACATAGAAATATTCTCTGTGCACCCCTCAAATTGTTGCTGGATTCTAATTAGTTCTATAATTCAGCTATGTTATGCATAACATTATTACATCCGTGCTTCATGTACAATTTTAATTCCCCTAATACTGTATGTAGATTTTATTTAAACTGAAAATTGTTAAAATGTCCCAAATAAGCTAAAATTCTTCATCAAAACCATAGTTCAAAATGTATATTGCACTAACTGATCTTTGTATATTTGAAATGGGACCATCTCAGAGGTGTGCCACAACGTGGAGCAAAAGTTTGCTGACTGTAACTGGGCCTTGGACAAAAATTTTAGGAATTATGAATGCGTGAGAAAATTCAGCTGCCAATGGTATTTTTTGGAAGCTGTGGAAATGTAAATCAAATAATTATTTAAAGTTTGCAACAGTGTATGGAGCCTGCTTTCTCTTGTCCATGCAAGGGCAAAGTGCTGTTCTCAACCAGCCTATAACCATGTTGTAATCTCCTACTGAAAACCTACCGTTAGGGAAAATCTGGAATAGGCGTACTGATAGCCTGAAAGTCTAGGGAAGCTGACAAAACAGACAAACCAGTAGATCATTGATCTTTCTCTGCAAAGCAGCTCAGAGTCCACCTGATCTGATAGACTCAATGCTGATTGTAGAGATGCTGACCTCTAACATAGATATAACCAGGTGAATTAGAAAGTGGCTGTGCATGTTTAAGAAGATTTCTCAGATAAGAGAAATTTGAGTTTATTAAGAGCAAAGGAGTATTTGGACTATGGAACTACCTATAATATAAAGAATAGTCTCTACCAAAACAGAAGGAAAGAGACGGATGTAATGAATATTAAAAAGGCTTAAACTACGAGCTGGGAAAGGCATACAGCAAAAAGACTATTCAGCTAGGAATAATAGCAATACAAATGAAATTACTTTATGTATCCAATAACTAGAATTGAGACTGAAATTCAATTGCTTGGGTTATATGGGAGCAAAGTGGAGAGAAATCCGGTAAAGCAACAGAGGTCAGTGTAAATGATCCTTCCAAATCCAATAAAATAACAAGTCAGTAGTAAAGAGGTCAATGCAAATGACCTCATGAAATTAAAACCTACAAATACTTATGAGTGAAAGTTTGAAGACTATCAAAGACTATCACAGTTGGCACAGCTCATATGAAAGTAGAAAGCAAAAGGAGTGAAGAAGGTTTTTGATTTTCGGAGAGAATACCTCAGTGAAGACTAAGACAACAGAAAGTCTTTCATTCTTCTCTTGTTCTCTCTCCCCTGCCCCTTTCCCCTCTCTCTTTCCTTCCTTCACTCCCTTCTTCCTTCTTTCTCTCTCTTTCTCTCTCTTTTTCTGTCTTATTTTCCTTCCACCTTTCCTCATGTACTCCTGGAGCATATTAATTTTCAATGCTCAAACAGTAAATATGTTTGTGGAACAGTTACACCTACATGCAATTCTTTACAATTTTTTTTTTCTTGGAGTCTTTTTACAGAGGAAGGTAGTGGCAATGCAGCATTCAGTTTGGACTGGATTTTTTTAGGTGTCTCAGTGTGTTGTTTTTCCTGTCTTGTGTACTTTTACTTTGCATTTTTGATGTATTTTGCAAAACCATTTACCTCTGTGAAAGTTGGGTGTGGTCATTCATCTGAAAAGTTTCCATTGTGCTAAAAAATCAGACTGATAACTACAATTTATAACTATAAACTCAAAAGCTAAAAATTAACATGGCTATTGTTGAACCCAAGCCTCACTGCTTGAGTCCCAGAGATGTGTATATCAGGAAAAAAAATTCTGTGAGCTTAAATTTGGGTTTTCATAAACTATGTGGGAAAGAAATCTTTATTCATATTAAGGTTTACAACTAGAAAGGCACAAACATGGGAAAACCAGCTTCAGTTTCTGGCAGTAAGCTTTGAGAATATTGCTATTACCATCTGCTCAGGTTTCCATATCACTAACCTAGAATACAGTGTTTGGCAATCTTTATCTGAGTTCACAAAAATGCAGCAGAAAAAAAGCAGAGGAAAGAAAACTGATGTGCTTAGGTCCATGTCAACCCTGACCTAGGGAAAGATTAAACACTTCAGGTTCTAAGTGGATTTATGCTATTAATTAAACACTGGAGCAGGTTGCGCAAGGAACTTCTAAGATCTCGGTCCTTGGAGGTTTGGGGGATGTGACTGGACAAACTACTAAGCAATCTGGTCTAAATTCAGCGCTGACATCATTCTAAGGAGGCTGAACTGAAAAAAACCATGAATTCTGTTCAACCTGTGTAAGTCCAGGAATGTAACATGAGATGAAGTGCTTACTATATGAGGAAGGATATATAAATGATAAATGTCATAATGAATGATATGGAACCGCTTATACATTTACCTCTGTCTATTCTTTTTTTGTGGAAATTTAAGTGATTATATGTATTATGTGTGTATATGTACATACACACACAGGTAAAAGACTATTAAATGACAATGCTTTTAAAAAAAGATTGCTGTAAAGCTGAAAAATTTGCTGATAGTAGACGGTTGAAGAATAAATTTTCCCTAATGAGGAAGGACTCCCTTTTTCTATGTGTCCTTTTTGTATTTTTCTTTACTATAGTAATGTCATAAACACCCTTGCTTCAGGAAGTGATAGGTTAGCATCAGGAATTAGGAACACATACTTCCCTCCGCCCCCACATCCACTTTCTACAGCAATACAAATTAATGGGGCAAGTAAAAGCTGCTTTTTCTCTACTCTTCGTGGGTTGTTGCTGTCAAGCTGTGTAAGGTCAAAGAGTAGATCCCACAGTATCGCTGAGGGGCAGAAAAGAGAGCAGCAGACAGAGAAATGGTACCACTTCTGTTCTATTGCTGGCTGCTGAAAACTCTTAAAGCAGAGGATCCAAGGGAAGGAATTATGATTCAAATTAAAAACTTTCAAGGTCTTTACAGTGGACTTTCCTCTGTGTGTCATATGTATCGTTATGTACTATTGCTCGACCCAAAGTGGGATGTAGGATCCCATTTGTTACAAGACTGCTTTTCTCTGAAGTACTCAGCTTTGACCACATTCAGATACAAAACACAGCATTTATCTTGTATAGTGTAGTGCTTTCTGTATTCCCAGCTATTGGAATGCCAAGCATGTATTTTTCCATTTGCTGGTGGATCTCCTCAGGGTTGTAAAAAGGAAAAGATGTTTTAGAAATCTAAATATAAAGGAACGCAATTTTAACATATTGTGTCATTAAGAAATTTAGGAGCTTTTAGACAGATTCTGAAGGTATTGGAAAATGAGATGCAGTGTTGCATTAGACATGTTTTTAGTATTTTCTTCTTTTTGTAAAAGCTGCAATTTTCAGAGTTTAGAACCAATTTAATGTCCCTGGAGTTAGAGCTTTTTTGTATCCGTTGTCCATTAGGTGAATTACTAAGCCAAGAATGGAATCCATTTATAATGTATGAAATACTGTAAAATGTCTTAAAAACAGTATAGGCAGGGAAGAAAGCATCAAGAGTTCATTAAATATGAAGACAGTGAGTTCTGAGGTTCTTCTTATAATCAGATAATGGGTTTTTGTGCTTTGATAAGAGGCATTAGATATAGGAAGATTTATTTAAAAGTTTGAATTCAATAAAAATTTATACAGAACTAATGTAACATGCATTCTGTTTCACATTTATGACAGCTTTCAAAACAGTATTTGCTTCAAAAAATTCCTGTACTTCACTAATATTTATTATTTTTTAATACAAATTAATAAATAACACCTGAAATGATGGTATCACTGTTACAGATCTTAAAGAGATCTATCAGAATCCTCTATAGACTTAATGTTCTCATGGGATCATAACTTGGACATAAAAATTTGCTCTAGGCTAAAGTCTTATCAGGGAAGAACACAACCACTGACATATTTGTTAACAAGTAAAGGCACATTTTCTCTTCAGAGAATTCAGATTTTAAAGAGCAACTTGCACTATTGAAAAATTACTAAATAAGAAGAGAATGACTGGTTCTAAGACTTCCTGAAGAAGTTTTCGTGTTTCATGGTCTCTCATTTAGACCCATCCTCAGCTGTGCCCTTCTGCACAGCTCACCCTTGCTGAGTGCCCTCCAGCAGCAAGATGGTTTTTGCAGGTATAGTGGTGGCCAGTATCTGACTGGAGCTGGTCATCACAGAAGCTGTTCTTCAGAGGTGTGATTTCTCAGGTTCAATGGATCGTTTTTATGGGGGAGGAATTCCCAAATTGCTCTCTCCAAGTCAGCAGCTGCAGAGGAAAGCAGGACTCAGCAAAGCGTACCTTGGGCAGGAGCAGGACACTGTTTCCAAGTATCTGATGAGGAACAGAAGACATAGGAACAGGCCTGAGTTGTTTTGTTTGCATTTATTTTTACCTGCTGGCTAGAAATGCACTGAGCAGAAGTAGCCTAAATAGTTTTTGCTGCATTACTGACTCTTGGTTCCTCTGGGGCTTGAGGTGAATATTTGCAGAGGTTTTATTCTTTTATCACTTTTACTCTGGGGATAAGATCAATCTCCCAGTAGGAATCTGTCAAATTTACAGGCAAGGAAATAATGGATCTCTTGGTTTTGATAATCCCAAAGCTTAGAAAATAATAATAATTTGTGTTTGAAGCTAAAATTGAATTTTCCAAAACTTTCAACATAGCAAATGCATTTTAATGCTCAGCCAGCATAGATTAAATATGTTTCATCCCTGAAAGTTATAATTTTCCTAAAAAGTTTTCTCTTTGGAAAGCCATCCAAACAAATTATTGTTTCCCCCATTATCTGTTTATTATTTCAACACAGCTTTGGCTGATTTACAGATCTTCTTGTAGCTCTTCCCTCATTATCCTTATATGACTTCTGCTCAGATCTGAAGGGATTCTGAAGGTATATGCTAAGCTACAGACCGAAAACAATGACTATTTCTAAGTTTTATTTCAGTCTGTTGAGTTGGTCATGGGGGAAGCAACTTCTGCAAAGCAATGATTTGGGATGTAGAAGGGTCAAAATGTTCTAGAGTGAATAGCCATCTCAAAAGATATGTAGGAACTGAGATAATTCATGGAAATGAACCAGGATGCAGGCAGTGAATGATTTCCAGGATTCAGAAGCCACAGCTGAAACAAGATGTCACTACTGTTAGGTGGTCCTTTCCTCCCTGCCTTTCCCCTGGGTTTCTGTGTTAATTTACCATATTCATCTTCTGCATTAGACAATGCAGTAGATTCACTTAGCAATAAAGCTTTTACTGTTCCCTTTTTTACATTCTCCTCTTCATCCATTCCTTGCTTAGTTCAATTTATTTCTTCTTTACTTTTTAATTCCTTTATTCCCAGAGTAGGATGCTCTACTACCGGTATTGATGTTACGGAATCAGACTTCTTATGAAGCTTTTTTTCATACTCTTACACACATATTTACAGTTTTCTGGCTCCTTCAGAGCTCTCATGATGCAGTGGATAAATGATACACATTTCATAGAAAACATTCATAAATGTAAATTCACCCAAGAGCTTTAAATGACTCCTTGGGGTTAAATGAAACGTATGTTAATGACATCCATGTATGGTAAATAGAATGGATTTTAAAAAGCACTCTCTCTATGTGTATATATACGTAATCCAACAGCAGAGCTACCAATTAAATAATAACATGGGTGCCTCCAATAAAATTTTAATTACAGGCAGTAGTTTGTATTTGAATCTTTCACCTTCAAAAATCTAGCTTCCACTGTATGGAATTGACAGACATTTTAAACCAGTATACTGCAACTGGGGAGGTCTCAAGGATGACTGTGAAAATGGGACATACCATCAGAGGGGAGGATAGGGGCGAATCACCAAATGACAGTGATGACAGCAGCATCATGAGTTGTGATACAAATCAAATATATCAGATGAGAGACTTCCATTACAGGAAGAAGGATGTTAGTGACTTCATATAAAGCAATGAAGAGAACTTGTTTGCATTTTCTTTCTTGATGTCATCACCCATGCCCATAAAAGCAAATTGAGCTAGAATAGGTACAGAGGAAGGCTATAGCAATAGGCACAGGAGTGCAAAACCTGGCTGGGGAAAAAGTAAAAAAGTAGGCTTTTCAGCAAAGAAAATTAAGTTATTTCCTCCCCACCTATTTTAGCTAGATGTTTTCTGGATTATTTGATAGCTGTCCTTTAATTTGTGGCTATTTTAACTACCTATATACAAGCTGAATGTAATTTGGAGTTTTACAGTCACAACAGTGGGGGCAAGAACCTTTAGAATTTTAAAAATACATTTTTATCACGTCTGAGAAAGATTAGTTGGTGCAGTTGCCCATGATACCAAGATTCAGAACTAATGTTCTGGGAAGGCTTTTCCACTCTCTGGTGTCTATGTTTTCAACAGTGAATGTAGAATAAAGTACTAAGCCAGGGGTCTCTTTTAGCTCTCTAGCCAGGGCTCCAAAAACAGATTACAGGACTGTGGGAAGCAACTGCCAACTGCCCCTATAAGAGTCCATATGACATTTGGCACAATGTGGGAGAAAACAGTGTGCTCTGCCTCCTCCCACTATCTGCTGGACACACAGGAAGTACCTACAGCATCTTCACATATTTTGGGATCTCTCACATGCAGGAGACAGTGAGCTTCATGTCAGGGGGGTTCTTCACAGTTTGTACTTCCTGGCTAGAAGAAAATAACATCTGCCTCTTTGAACACTGCTGATATAATCTTTTAGATATCTGACATTCTTATTTGATTATATTTTCAATTATATAGGGTGTCTTATGACAAATAGAAAGCAAAGAGGGAACCATGGTAATTCAGGCAACACTTGTGAATCCTAACATTTCCTCCATAACGCATGCTGTTTTAAAACTAATGCTTTAACAGACATTTTTAATTTGCTCTTCATTTTGGGTTTGAGTGATACTATTTGTGTTATTAATTGTGATACTAGTTGTGTTACAGTTTTAATATGGTCATGTGGACTGGATCAACAGCCTTCCAACTCAAAGAAGTGGCAAGAGCAGCAAAGAGTATGTTCTGGTTTTGAGTCTGCTAATGTAGCAAGAGAAAGATTCAGAAACAAGAATGTGTCTGCAAAGACATTTCCTTTTAGCTTCTCACAGATGCTCTGTTGGTAGCCTCACACCTTGCTTCTGAGTCTGGAGAGCTGGTGCTCTTGAGGAGAGCAGCATGCCACCAGCCCATCACTGGAGGAGTACAAACTCCAGCTGTGCCTCTGAGAGCCACTGCCACCTCACTCTCTGTTTCCTTCCCAGGATAGCACAGCAACCTAGTGAGCCAGAGTTGTGATGATTCAATGACAAATTATAACGTAACGTAGAGTCATGTTTGGACACTTAAAAACATTATCTGTAATGTAAATCTCTGTACCTTTACCTTTACTTTTATTGTTGTACAGGTGCAGACCTCCAGGTCCTGTACAGCTCAGTCTGGGGTGGGAAGGGGTAAGGGGTGAAGAGGAGTCACCCTCCAAAATGTTGATGGGAGAGGAGATTTTAAGAGTAGGACTTCTACCTCTTAGTGTTTAAACTTTATTAGCACAAGATTAAAGCCAAACTTTGTGAGACATACTAGCCATTAGAAGATAATGCATATGCCATTTGCCTTTTTAAGAAGACAAAAAAGATAACGAACTATACACATTAGATGTTTGTCATATAATTTTATGTGTTAAAGGTACCATAAGAACCTCTAGGTTATTGCTTAAAAGGTTCAGTACATTTAAGTTATATTTTATCCTCCAGTCTAGTTGTAAGGCTAAATGCCAAAACCTCAATGTCCTGGGAGGTCTTTAAGCTGTGTCCCATCTTCCATTTAGCTGTTTGTCAGACAGACTTTCTACAAAGATCTATCAATGTGGGAACAGACATGTGAAACACGTGAGCAAAATAAGTTTTTTGGTTTTGTTCTTTTTTTTCTGAGTTAATAAAACTTTACAGAAAGCAATATAAAGTTGAGTACATGTGCAAGAGTATACTTAATCTCTTTACTAGGTGACATAGGTCTCTATGGAAATGCTTTCCTTTCCCTCAAATTCTTTCTATTGGGCTTTTTCATGTCCAAGACCTTTTCCAGCAGTGCTCTTTGAAAACTGTCATACCAGTAAATGTTTTCTGCTTTCCCTGTTTTCTCTCCTTTCACAGAAACAATATCCTCTTATATGAGTGGGCTTCAGATGAAAGAAAATGAAGGTTTGCCAGAATTCTTGTGACATAATTAGAACAATTTGTGCTACTTAATGTGGGCTTTACAGGATGCACAGGCTCTTTTTTCTTTAATGTATAGCCTACTATTACTCCCCAGTGTAAGGGAAGATGTTATACTACAAATTGAAAAATGGCACATCTATCGTAACTTCAAATAAGACACAAAAGAAAATGTAGTCTGATAAATTCAGAAGATATGCTGTTTTCTCCTCTTTTAGGTAAAGTAGACCATTACACTGACTGTATGCATTTAGACCACATGCAGAAGTAGATTCTCAGTGTTCAAGGCCTAATTCTCATTTACACTAAATTCTGTCTCTGCATGTTTTCCAGGGCAAGTTGTATGTGGAAGATAAAAAACCGCAGTGCAGTAATCATTATGAGTGTTCATAACTATGGTCTTGCATTGTTAACACTTCCCCTAGAATGGAATTATTTAAAGAAAGTATCCTCCAAAACTAGTTACAACTGAGGAACTCAGGTAAGTAATATCAATCAATTTCCAGTAACTCTTTAGTTGCAGTTTGGCAGTACCACCACTCTTCAGAATCTCTTCTCTACTTGGTCATCTTTCAAATAAGTGTATTTGCTTAAGCAGTTTAACAAAACTACCAATGTTGTTTTACCCCACCAAGTACAGGCAGCTTTTTTGAAAATTACTCAAAACACTCTGGGAAACACATTATGTGTGGCCTAAGAGCCATTTTAAAATCCTAGATAAAAAGGCCAAAACTCTATCATCAAGGTAAGTAAAATCCTTTACATATTATAATTAAAATTATGAAAATATTATTGCATAAGCTTTGAGCTTCATGTAGAGGTCTTTTTTTAACATGTCATCTTTATGGCTGCTCCTATCACCTATATCAACATTTAAATAATGACAGTGGGTCTATTGTTACGTATTTGCATGTTGCCAAGTAGAGTAATAAACACATAGAGGGACTTTTGCACGCAGCAAATCCAGAGCTTAATTTCAGTCTTTGGTTCCTTCTGGCAGAATGTCTCCCAGTGCTGTAGGCAAATTATTCCAATAGCAAATGGATGCTGACCTAGGAAAAGCATGGTTTAGCCGCATGGAAAAACAACCAGGTTTTAAACAAGTAATAAAAGTTTAGTTTAAAAGTTTAGACAGTGATACTTAACCTTATTACTAGGTCACTTCCTATTACTACAGCTACCTTTTAAGGGTAAGTGAAGTGCTTTCTAGACAAAAGAAGGGGTCCTGCCTGCCCTCTGTCCTGCATTCATGAGTGACTGTCAATTAATGCTTTGAGGAAGACTGTCAAAACTGTGTATTTTTATAATAATATTTATATTTATAAATATTTATATATTTATAATAAAATAGAGGTATTTTATTCAGTATATTCTCCCAGATTCTAGCAAACTACAGCTTGAGGACTTCTTAATTAAAAGGTAATATCTGCTTTTTTTCTTCCATGTTTTGATTTTTTCAATTAATTTCTTTAATCACTTTTTGATAACAATGTATTTTAGGCATCTCTTTAGGCAGTGTCTGATGGCAGAATTGCACAGGTAAACCATGTGTTGTGAAAAGATGGCTACTTTTTCTTGTTTACAACATGTTATTTCAAAATTGCACAGGGTTTTCCTGGTTCTTCTAAAATGAGTAATACATAATTATTATTTTGTTACATTCTCCACATGATAGTTTCTCCACCTTTATAATAATGTCCTGTCTGCTGCATCATTTCCAAAACAGCCTAATTTACTTATTTTATCTCACGGGGAGACACCTTAGATCTCTGATCACCTTTACTGCATTTTGTATCATTTCCTGTGCTACTGTCTGATTTAAAGGAGTACAGGACCAGAACCACTCTACTATCAACATATGACCTTGCCAAGGATTTATAAACACATTTTCCGTTTTCTGTTCATGTCCTAATATTTCAAACATTTTATTTGCTTATTTGGTTGCTGCAGAGCACTGAATTGACATTTTCAGAAAATTACCTACAATGACACTGAGTGCTAACAGTCAAATCAGAGACCATCATTGTATAAAGAGCTCAACACTGTGCCCAGCTTGCTTTCTTACAAATGGAAATACTTCAAAAAATAAAAGTGGTTGCCAATCTTTTGATTTTTTAAAAAATTAATTAATTGATCCCTGTTGAAATGAAGGCAATTAGAAAATTAAGATCATTAAATCACAGAATATCCCAAGATGGAAGGGACCCATAAGGATCATTGACTCCAAGACCCACGATTCCAAATTTTAAATTACTTTCTGCTACTAAACACAACTTAAAATACTTTTTTCTTCTAGTAATTGAACTGGTTTTAGTTATGTTGGAAAAGTGCAGGCTAACAAGTTTAACATCAATGTTACACACAGTTTCTTTTTAATCTCGTAACAGGGGAAATAGAGTGTTAAATTCTTGTTGACAGTGATAACTGGAGAAAAGAAATCTCTATTCAGGCATATACATTTCTATCCATTTGTTCTTCTTAGGGGCTAAAACATTTTGGCTTTGTTTATGGCAGAATCAATATCGCTGTTAAAGAACATCAGGAGTAGTTTGGTAAGGACAGATAAACCAGCAATGTAAGAAGAATCTGACTCAGGGATAAGAATGACAACTCCAATATGCATTACAAGGCTATTGTCCACACCTCGTCTTAAGAAATTATCTATCAAATGATATCCCTCTGGTTTTCATTCCCATTGCCAGCATCAAGGTCTCTAGGACTTTCCTTGCTGTCTACAGTATTTTATTTTTCAGATAAATGATCAGTAAAATCATGCAAGTGACCATTTCTCTACTGCCCAGTCCTGTCTTGACTCGGACCTTTGGCTGCTGCTGTGACAGAAAGTCCAAATCTTCCAGAGGTTGTAGGAATAGTGCAGCTAAATTCAATGGGATAACTCATCAAGATTGGATTTAAGCACATATGCAGAATTTTTATTGGACTTGGGCCTGCATACTGAATAGCAAAAGATACGATGTGGCCTAGAGAGCTAGAGGTATTTGAAACATGAAAATATTCATTTCTCCCCTAACAAAATCAAAACTTGCATGATTCTTTCCACATAGGCTTTTTGCTGTGCTCTGTGATCCAAATCATGTTGTCAACTGGCCTATTTAACACAACATAAACTTTAACACATTTGACTGTGCATGTATCCCACGCATTCAGCCATACCAAACGAGACTTCAGCATATGGTAAGACCAAAACTAAACCTAAAAGTTACTATAATGGGAGTATGATAGAAATTGAAAGAAGTGTGATAAAGAAATAAATTAATGTTATACTACAGTTGAAACAGTTAAAACACGAGTGTGGTAGACCAAAACTTGTCTGATGATTACCATTTCATGACATTCAAAACAATTTAATTGTGGGCTTGGTTTTCTAAACTTTGACTCAGGCTACAGTCCTGGAAATTTGGGGCAAATTCTTCTAGCACTACAGAAAAAACATTATCAGAAAGTCAGAATATTTGCAGGAATTTTGGGAAACATATAAAAATGAGAATGCAAAATTAGATCACTACATCACAGACAGTCAGATTGCCCAGCCAGAACCTCCAATACAATTGAAATTGTCAGATACAGAACTGGTCACTCTGGAGAGCTTTACAGGAGTGCGGCAATATCCATTTCCACTTTCAGGTTGGTGAATGATTGCTCCAGTGGTAAGAAAGCTTCAAATTTCCTTATGTAGGTAGACCCAAGTTCAGGCAACTCTGTTCCCATTCTCTAGTGAAGCACACATTTCTAATACTTTGAAATACTTTTCTTAATTGTCAAAGTACAATAAATTAATGGTCATAGTTTTATCATCCATGGATTTTTTTCCCCCACTAAAATTCCAAAGCTACTTTCTGTATTTATTTCTGTATTTATTTCTATAGGTATTTTATATAGCTTTCATTGTTTGTGCAGGCAGACCTGAATTAACTTGCAGTAGCAATTTAGTGACCAACATGGACAGTGAGAAAGAGATATTGGTCACTGTGTTTTCAAGACATGAAAATAACACAGATTGGGCAATAATATTCTTCCTCCTGCATAGTAGAATTAAACTGTTGGTGCAAATATAATATGTCCAGGAAGAGGAGGAGGGTTGGGAATCATCCTAACATTGTTTGTATCAGTGTTCACTGATAGTAATTTTATAATCTCCTCATGTGTTTCAAATGTTCACCAGTTATTGAATAGTTACCATTAAATTTTCCCCATGGTTGAATCAGGTCTTCCAGGACACTGCTATAAAGACGCAAAGCACATAAAAATAGATTTTATGTTATTTAACAAGCATCAGCATGTTTTTTTGCCAGACAAACTGAAATGTTTCACAGGATAAGAAATACTTCATGTCTAGAAAAAAAAAAGTATCAGGGTCAGATAAACATGCAAAAAAATGTGTGTCAGCTGAATGAGGCAGTTCATATGTGAGTTTAGCCTACTGCAAGTGCTAGGAAAAGTTATTTTGCTCTTCCTTTATTACTGTGGGTTGGGATCTCACTGTTTGCAGTCGCTGAAGGTATTATGGAAGTGAAGTGATTATAATAGCTCAGCTGATGAGTGGTAACTTGCTAAGCCAAAATAGCCTGGTGCCTCAGCTGAGCTTAGTAGGCAGAATAATGTACAGTGTTTGTTTATTCTCAGAAACCTAAAAACATTTACACTCATATTTTTTTAAAAATTACCAAAAAAATTTACAAAATTAATGGAGAGACTGTGTTCAGATTTCTAGGCTGGCTTTGCAAAACCCTCTTGTGTAGGGCTCGTATCAAATGGAGGAAGTAAACATTTTGTAGGGTGGCCCCTTGGCACCTTCCTGCTCTGCCTCTTTCCCAGTAAGACTACATGATCCCATTGCCCCCAAGTGAGTTCTGAGCCTATTTAATTAAATTAAAATTATAAACTCAATACCTTCCTTTGACTCTGTCAAGGATAAAATGACAACATCATCATTTGCCAAGAGTGAAAGCAGCACCTGACACTAGGCATGTCTCAACGGTCCTTCCCAGGGTAATTATGCCAGATCCTGCATATTTCTGAACTGTATGCAGTAACACGGTGTGCCCTCCTTCTTTCTCTTCTTGCCCTCCTCCCCTGTCTCTTTTGCTGCCTCTCCCTTCCGTTGAAATAGCACCTGAAGAACAAATTGCCTCCTTTGTCTGAAGCCTGCTTGTTCACAGTGGGGCTCTTGATGTGAACAAACCCTGAGATGTCAGGCTGTATAAACACTCAGGGAAAGATATGTTTCATAAAGATTCCCGCTCTGGAAAATTATATGCTACTTTGAAAATGCTTTGCCACATTTAAAAGTGTAATTATACCCTTCTCCTTAATGACTGACGTAGCATATGTTTACACATGTTTTAGCTGACGTATGACAGTACACAGAAGCACATTGTACATTTGGTAGCAACAGCTAAAAGATGATGGGAACAACATCTGAACCTGTCTGTTAACATTGCTCAAGTCGTTTTGAACACAAAGTACACCTAATGCCAGTGCTGTCCCCTCCCCTCCCCTCCCCTTCATCTATATTATAAATTGCATTGCCCTTTCTTTCTGTAGTCTGCAACTCATGTCAGCCCAGCCCTTCCAATCCTATTGCAGGTTTTTTTTTGTTTTATTTGTAATTTTTCCTCAATATTTTCTGAATGCTCACTTGTTTGGGGGTGGGGGTGGTGGCAGTGGCAGAAATCTTTTTGGTAGAAATGTTGTACAAGTATTGTAGGGCTAAGTTTCATCCTGGGGAAAATTTTAATAGTTTAATAGTTTGGCTTTAAAGAACTGGATGGAATAGATGTTTAGTAACAGTATTATGGAGCCTTTCAGCCCTAGGCCACTGGCTGAATATATGAGCAACAGTGTGGTGGCTGAAAACTATCAACCCTTAGTGACTGCTACATGGAGTTATGAAATGACGAGGAGGCCCTAGCCTGACTGCCACCAACCAAATATTGCTGTCACAGTCATCATTACCTTTGGGGCAGTTTTGGGGACAAATTCAAGACCTGTATGTGTATGGACAGGACTTGTCCTGTTTGATCTTTCAAGAAGTGTAGGATACTCCTTTGGGGATTGCTGAGTTGCTTCTGCCAGGCTGCTCAGCCCAGGGAGCAAAAAAAAGCAAGATTTTGGCACTCTGGGGAGAAGCACAGGCACAATGAATGCAGCGTTGCCTGAGCCATGGCTGCCAGAAAGCTTTTAAGATGCAAACATAAGTGGAACAGGGAACTCGTTTCATACTTTGTGAAAAAGACACTAAGCAAATACAGGACCATATGGTCTCTCACTCTCTGGGCCTCCAGGGCTGGGAGATCTACTGAGAAAGGGAGTTCAGTCTCTTGAGGGAGAAATTGCCTTGCTTCACTTAACAGCTGTTCCTTTGGCATTTCTGAAGCACGCACTAGAGAAAATAGAAAAACCCGCAAGTTTTTCTGAGTTTTGGTCTTGCTAAAGCAACAACATGGACAAAAAATATTCCACAGAAACATTCCTGATCACCTCTTTTGCTAACACACATGTTCACTAGACTGCTCTCCTCAGCTAACACTTTCCCAACAGGAGCATTTCTGTTTCTTGTTAACAATTCACACACATGGGCAACTGCTTAGAACTAAAGGAGCAAATAATTACCTAAACTGACAAAGCTGACAGCGCACATCTAAGTAAGACAGGGCATTAGTCTAGCCAGCAGTCAATGCGTTTTCCCACTTGTGCATCGTTGTTAGACTGTGTTCCTCTTTCAGGGTTAGTTAAAAGTATATTTTCTATAACCAAACCATGGAGTCCTGCATTTCTTTATAAAGTCCACCCTGCTGAAATGCAAAACCCTCAGTTTCCTAGTAGGGCAGATGGATGAGTGGATATTTGCCTTAAACATTTCTTGGTAAAAAAAGGTATGAGCTTTGCTGACTCAGGTGCGTATCAGGTGTTATTACCACAAGAAAAAATGAGATGAGACACCAGTTTCCAGCCCTGCCAAGGCAGGACTGAGGCGGTATTTTTGCCACCCATGCATCCCATGGTTTTGGTGCTGTATAGAGCTAACTGCACATGTGCAAGGGTACTAGGTCGTCGACTTTGGGGAGGGTCTGGTCTGATGCCACCCTGAAATAGTCCCACTGCAACCCCAAAACAGTCTCCCTGAGAGCCCAAAATAGTGCCCCTGCAACCACCCAGGATACACCTACGAAGCCTGCAAAGAACCAGATTGCACCTACCCTTCCCTAGCATTACATTCACTATGCAGACGTTTGGAGTTTCTTGGAACTGGGTGGAGGTTTTGGGACTGGGACTGTGTAAAAATGGTATGACCAGAAGCTCAGGTGGGTATCCTACCACCCAAATTCCCAGAGTGAAGATGACCCACAGGATGCCGTGGATCCATGGGTGGTGGTATCTCTTTAACTCCCTTTCTCTTTTTTTGTACCTTTCTCCCTCTCCTCCTCTCTTTCTTCTTAGAAATGCGTGGCAGGGGACTTGCTTATCCTGTTACATTTTCCAGTAAAGTAATTGCCATGAAGTTATTTTATCTACCCACATGCCTTGTATTGTGTACTAGTAAGTTGCAAATTGGTTGGCTGATGTTGTTTCACCTTAATTCAGTCCAACAGGATCATGAACCTGGTCATTAGTCCCAAGGGGAGGGAGGTCATCCTGAATGGTTCCTTTCGGGTTGCAACACCTAGTCAAATCCACACTGTCTTTTGTTAATCTCCTCAAAACCAAAGTTCTAATAAGAAATAACCTGACATTAATTTCTTCAGAATATAAACACTGTTCAGCAAAGTTTGAGGAGACAGCCATGTGATTATTCCCTGTCCATCAGTGCATCTTTCTAGGCAATATACAACCCAGGAACCCGAAAGATAAATTGGCATCTAAGGAAAAGGGGTTCAGTTCAGAGTTTGTGTGCGGTTGTACAGCTCACCTGAATCCAGTAAGAAGTAATGTGTTACTCAAGGGAAATGATTAATGATTAAAATATATATCACTTATACTAGCTTTCGCAGAAGCAATACGGCATTGGTGATCTTGCCTCTCACAGCCTTTCAGAACAGAAAAACAGTAAGCTTGTCTAGGACTAATAGTGATTATTTGCTCGGACAAGCCAATCAATTGATGAAAGGGATTTAACTCACTTCTGAGGTAAAACTGGGAAATTTTTCATTCTCGGTGGTCAGTGGCCATGAACTGTTCCAGAACAGCTTTCTGGGGTCAATCTCATTTTGTGCCATGCAAAAGTCAAACAAAATCAATGATTCCCACTAATAACATCACACTACTCAAAGAACAGTGATTCCCTAAGGTATGTTAATTTATTTACTTTCACTGGTTTTAGTGGATTCAAAGTAGTATGTATTTAAATATCTCTGATCAGCTCATAGGTAATTAAAAATGTCCCTGAGAAAATACCTTTCCCTTTCAAAACTAGTATACATCTGAAGCATTATATTTGCAAAAAATTACAAATAAGGTCAAGGTTATTTAGAAGGAATCAGAATTTATTTCATTGCAGCAGTTACCTTTGCATATCTTGAGATAAGAAGGTGACTTCTAAGAAAGGTGTTTTATTGTAAGAATTCTTCAATTGTGGATAAGAATTTGGGTTATCTTACTGTTTTACATATTTTTCATTGTACCTTTAAAGCACTTTAAAATACACTGAGTTAGAAATTATAGTTTCATGGACATGAAGGTAACTGGGATAGGGGTAATTCATAGCGAGCCTGTAACAACAGAACTCATTTAATAAAATGTGCGTTGGTAGACAGTATTTAGGGTTTTTTCCTGTGCATGCTCAAGATCCTGCATGAATTCAGCTTGTGTATGAGGTAGCAACCTGCTCATTTTTTCTTACACCTTGCATCCTTCTAGCAAAGCAACAGTACAAACAGAAGCCTCAGGTATTCAACATGCAGTATTCACCTATTCGGTTGGTACCCAGCGAGCGCTGAAGGCTCTCCAAGTCTGAGAAAAAATTGTAGGTTGGCTTGATTTATCATCGATCAAAATTGTCAAATTCCAGTCCCTTAATGGTTATGGGGGCTTTTTTTGCATATGTATTTAGTCTGTAACCAACATGTGACTTAAGCTACAAAAATCCTGAGTGATTTAGTTGCAGGTAAAGCTCTTTGCCTTGGCATCTTAGATATTTTTGTGTGCTAAAAGAACACTGGCTACAGTGCAGATAGGGATGACAGTTCATTTTACATTTTCAGGACAAAGCCAAAAATACAGAACCACTTGACACGTAGTGCTGAGTCAGTGCAAACTCTCTCATTCTTTCAAACTTATTTGAAATACTTTTGAAGGGGCAGTTTTCTCCTCATAGACTTCAGGGTAACTTAAGTATGATTTGTCTTCCCCTAGCTAGTGTATAAAACTGGAATATACACCATGTGTGTGATTTCACTGAAGCCACATAAGTATGAGCATGTGTTCACATCTAATCCAGAGTGGTTGGTAGTCCACAGGTGCAGCATTAACCAACATGGAAAAAAAGCTTACCTCATCTTAGCATAATTTCCATGAGATACTTGCATGTCAGCTCTAGAAGGGAATATAAGCATACTGAAATCAATAATGAACACTCCCCAACACAATTAGATTTAATGTATACTTTGCTATTTCCATTTAAAGAACAAAGTTAAGACTTTTCATTGAGGTACCTCTGAATGACTAATATGATGTTTTTCTCTGTGAAGCCAACGTTCAGAGATTTTGGAGGTCTTTTCCATCAGAGATGTTTGGAATTTTCCTGTAAACAAGCAGGCATTGGAAACACCCTATCATGTGTATGAAATGATTCTTCATATCCAAATCTAAAATCTAAAAATTTTAAAGATTTACCTTTTTTTGCATTCATTTTGAAATCTTTTCAAACCTGAGTTTGGCATCAGGCAGTTCTATCATCTGTGCAGTACCTGTTGAAGAGTTGTTTTCTTGTTCTGTGTTTGCCAGCCTTTTGCACCATCTTTTCCAATACCGAGAGCTGGTACAAGGAGAAGTGAGATGGAGGAATAGAGGTTTAGCTGTATACTTCTGCTTTTCTTATCAACCCATACGTTGCATCTGTTCAAGGGGAAATCTATCCAGGCCTTACCCAGGCTACAGCACTCCATGTGCTAGTATGTATAGCAATCTTTAATAGCTGCCAGTGAAGAGCCATTCCTTTATTTGACATGTTAAAGACCACAAACAGATAGAACCATGTTAAAGGAAGATTTATCCTATAACAATGCTTTATTAATAATCACAATACCTGTGAAAATGTCACGTACAAAACTATCCCTCTGTTTGTGTTTTAATGTGAAGACGAGTCTCTGTTAACACTTAAGCAAACCTCAGACATCTGCCTATACACATATATATTTATAATTCACATTCAGGCACCTAAAAATAAGTCTGACACTCTCAGGTGATGAATACTACATCAGTGTGAGTGAAGTGACTAAGTATCACTGAAATCCAGGTCACTGACTGGGTTACCTAAACACTGATTTATGCTTCACTTCAGACATGTAAGTCTGACAACTTTGTCCTTAACTGCTACTTTCTTCTCTATACATCCAGTGCTAAAATGTCAGCAAGAATAATCTTTCACTTGATTTTTCACCCAGTTAACTTTCTCCTCAACTAGTTTCCCATATTTTCCTTATGTCTCATTTCCTTTCTACTCTCACTTACCAGTTTTCACACTGAAACATATTGTTGAACATATCAAAAGAAGATTATCCTTCATTTGAAGTATTTATGGTTCCCCAAACCAAATCCATTTTCTCTATGGTTTGTACTATTGGTTAAGCTATATAAAAAAAAATCCGATTTACTGAACATTTTCCTGTCTTCGTTCCTGCCTCCTGTCTGCCTAGATTGGACATCAAATCTGATGACCACTTCAGGCTTTGTGCAGTTAACCATCTCTAAGCAGGCTGCACTGTACAGCGTGTACAAGTTACTTCATGTGTATTTATTTACTTTACATATAATGTATACATACATATACAAAATAATGAAGCAAAATAAATTTTGTGTTACTTGAGATCACTACTGTGATCAAGTAACTTGTACACTATGGAGTTTTTTTCGAGGTTACATATACATATCCATATAAAAAAAAAACATTTTTATTCTAGGTATGGAGCTTCATGTTCACAGCAAGACAAACAGTTCATGTTCCTGTCACTAATGGCACTTTCCATGAATATTACACTTATCTGACTGAAAAAGGTTTTATACCAGTTCACAGTATACATCAAGTATCTCTAATTACTCATTCTTCAGATTTGTAACTTCATGCACAGATTGTCCCTGCCCTGCACTTACCTCCTGTGGGGAAACCTATTTTAACAGTAAATTGACCACCTTGCACCTTCCCAGCTTTCAGGGCTACAGATTTTTTAATTAGCATTGAAAGCCAAGATGATGGTAGTAAATGGGGTGAGACATCAGGTTTTCAGGTGAAAGAAAGCCTGCCTGGTCAAAACAGTGTGTGATATTTGGTACAGAGAGAACTTCTATCCTGGCCTTCTGGTCCTACCACAGTTTGTAGACCTCAGTAATCCCCCTGGTAATTCCTGAGTGAACCCACAGCCAGGCACCAGTCTTCTCCTTTGCTTTCCACACTAGGTGGTATTGCACAGATTTAACCTAGTTTGCATGCACTACACTGCTTTCATTTCAAAAGCATTAGGTGAATAAATCTCAGCAGTGGTTAGAAGAGTGACAGCTGAATAGAAAAGAGGTTACCTTAGCATCAAAGCACCGTACAGTGATGATGCAGAGATGCCAGGGAGCAGTGAATGTTGGGTGGAGAGGAAAGAATAATGAAAAGCCGGTGCTTGCTTCTGGGTTGTTTCCCTGTAGATCAGTTACAGGGATACCTTGGCCACCTACGCTCTACAGATGCTAATATGGGAAAGGGAAGATAATAAGGTGGACCCCAAATTTCACATGATGAATTGAAACTAAGGTTCTGAACTTGCAACATTTAGCTTATTATCACATAAAAGAATAAACATATATTAACCCAACTGGAAAAAAAAAAAAAAAAAAAAAGCTAGAAGGAAGAGTTCAGTTGCTGCTATACTCTTAGTGTATTTGAATTCATCCTAGTTTGGCTTTGATAACGATGAAACTATATTACCGAAATAAATGAGCACCTAATTTAACTCTCTTGCTCTTAGGGAATAAATGTGTAATGCAGAAACAAATAAAAGGCTGCTATTAGAAAAATTTCTTCATAAATTCTACCTTCATAGTGTAAAGATAAAAGACATTTGACACCGTGAGAGTAAGATTATCTGGGGCCCTCACTTTTGAGTTATTATTTATTTGTATTCACAATAATCATTCTCTCAAACGATCTAGGGCACAGTAAACAGCCTTCTGAAACCGAGATTCCTAAGCGACACTGTCTAAAATGGCTCTGCACCTTTCCTTTCTTTGCTTTTTTCCTAATACTTAAATAGGAATTATTTTTGCAATGGGCACATCAACAAGCAAAGTTTATACTACAAAATAGATACAAATTGAATTCTTAAAGTAGATTGATATCTACTTTAATCTGAGAGAAGGTATTTTGAATAAGTAGGAAACTGTAACATCTGTGTGAATGTGTGAATTTATTTTGAATGATGCTTTCAAATATTTAAAGATTCTATATTTCAAAGAACTTTATTTTAAAACAATTACAGAATAGGATATTAATATCACAGAAAAAAACTTGCAAAGAACGAAAAAGGAAAAATCTGAAGACATTTTGCTGCTTTGAATAACTATAAAATAGAGGTTTTCAGTGTGAAATTTTCAAGTGAAAATATGTAAATAATTTTCAACAGTATACTACTTGTAGAGAACGACAGTGTGGGGTTTTTTTCGATTTGTAATCTAATTAGTGCTTTTGGCTTTAGAAGTTTAAAGGACTGTGAAAACAAAGATAGTAATTAATAGTACTGTGAGATACTCTGCCTTTGTTGCACTCCGGTACTTGATGATTAAAGTATGGGTCACCCAGCGTACAGAAAACAAAACAAGTATTATTCTTCATTGTGGAGCTTCACAAATATTGACTACTTTGTCAAATCTTATTAAATTCAGAACTTCAGAAAATTCATAACATACAAATGTTAGACAGTTATTGAGACTCTTCTTTATTAAATCCAATTCTGTTTTTCAAAGAAACTGTAAAGCCAGAACATGAAACTTTAGGTCAGTCTTCCATCAGCATCTTCATTAGCTTATTGTTACAGGGAGATTTTAAATGGCAGCAAGACGAGTTACATTCCCAGTTCCTCTTATTAAGGGCCCAATAGGCTATGCTGGTTCCCACTAACACTGTATCATTTGGGTCATTGGAAGATGCATCCGTACATCTGAGAGAATGTGAAAGTCTGTCTTTATATCTGCACTACACTTACCTGAATACTTTGCCTTGCCCAGTACCACAGCTTCCAACATGACATTGGCTGGTGTTTTAACCTGATGTAGCTATACGCATGTGAAACAGATGAAGTGCACAAATTGTTCAAGAGTTGGAGGTGCAGGCACACCTAAAAAGATATGCCTCTGAGCATATGTCTGTATAGAAAGGTGACTGCTCTTTTTCACAGCAATTGAACAAGCACAGAAGACCTAGCATGTAAGTGACAATAAAGCAGTCTATAATTACTGCACAGCCCTGCGTCACCCAGGTATTAGGGCTACCTTGGCCTGAGGCAGGGAATGCATGCACATTGAAAAATGTGAGTCCTGTAGTGGACGGTTAAACACTTTGTACAGAAACAAGTAAAAGAGATAAGAGGGAAATGGGTGAAATAACGCAGCCAGGAGGGTAAGGTTCGTAGGGCACAGATTAGCCTTGTCACACTGACAGAGGAATAAGTGTCCCAAAACCATATCTTTCAAAATCAAGCTTTCCATCATTGCTGCCCAAGGTCAGAGAGGTGTTGGGCACAGCCCAAGCACAGTCCAGCTTGGTACAGCAATGCACTGAGTAGCAAGCAAGACTGCTAAGGCTGCAGTAAGATTTCAGGGGCAAAGTAAAGGAGGCACCTTTGACAGCAGACACTTTCTGTGACCTGCAATGCACTAGCATGTGCTGTGCTGTCCTTTGTAAATGGGAATCCTGGAAATCTGTCTCTATCAGTCTCTATCTGCCTGTGACCTGTTGGGAATCCCATTATCCACTCAGGGAAGATGGATTGGCAATGATTTAGGAAGGTGGGCAGCTTTCAGGAACAATGCATTTTACATTTACAGCGAAGTATTGTTTTGTAGCCTTGCCATACACACATCACTGCACCATAGGGAGTAGTAAGGTCTAAGGACTGAAGCAAGGGACAAATTATATTCACTTAAATTCAAGAGTTAGAAATTAACAACCAGCAAGCTGTCAATTCATACAACACCTATAGTTAGTCACTGTACGTGACTTAGGAAACAGAAGTAAGTGTTTCCTCTAAAAGTCCTGGCCATAAGATCACATTTCAAGGACAGTCTCCTAGATGGTTCTGTGTCTTTGTAGCTATGTGTATCAGCCCATCTCTGTAGCTAGCATAGGCTAATCTCACCCTGTTAAATATTTGAGCACTGAATCTGTACAGAAAGGGGAAGCAGTTTCAAATGCAGTCTATTATCAACCTCCAGTTACCTTAACATCTTCACACTTAGTGGTTTCAAGTCTCATGAAGTTCTGCTACCTTAATTCCTCGTTCTATGAAAGTGTGACTTGCTTCCTACCTGGTGTCAGTCTTCATCCTCCTGTCCCCTCTGCATACTTTTAACCTGAGGACTGCTTCTTCTCTTGATCCTGCATATTACTGCTTCTGTTTTGCTACTGAAGTGAATGACTCTTTCTCGCTCTTGTTGTGTATTGTGCTGTTCTTTTCACAATCCCCCATGCAGCAATCTGGGCCCTGTTGGTCACATCGTGTTCCACAGCTGGCCACATCATGTTCCACATTCTACAACACCCAAGGCTTTTCAGTCTTTATGTCAAGTACGTTGCCTTTCTTGTATCTACCAATACAACTAAACAGTCTCTTTCATCTCTGGGCTCCTCTGTGCATCTGGACTTCTCTTAGCCTCTAGCTTGTGCTGCCCTCATAGACTCAAACACAGGTTTCTTTGAATATAAAATTATTTTCTCTATGCTTTTCATTAGTATTTCCTTAATCTTCATATGTCATCCATCACCTTTGTGCACAGTTTAAATCACAAACCCACTAAATCCCATGTCAGGTCTTCTATTCCCTCTGAATGTAAAAGTACGGCATGGAAATTGAGCCTCTTCCCCCTCACAAATTCCATAGCAGTCATACAGGTATTTGGAATGTGACCTTCATGCACATGGGCCAGAAATAACTGATACACTCACAGGTAAAAATGTGTGGAAGCCAACCCATTTGATGTATCTGAAATATAGTGCTTGTGGGTGGCCATTTACAAACACTGCAGTGTATTTATCGACAAAAAAAAAAAAAAAAAAAACAACCTTCCAGGTTTTAGCTAAATCAGAAAAGATTGGAAAAGAGGGTTTTTTTGTTTCCACTAAACACATCTGTCTGCTCGTCTATATACACTCATGTAGAAATTTCCAGTCACTCAAGTCTCCAGGGTATTTGAAAATGTCTGAAGTCTCTTTAAAGAGCAGATTAGCATGTATCCTAAAAGTTAGACTGTAATACTATTTAACTGCTCTATTTTTCCATTATGGGCCTGTCAGCAGGAATATGTTGCCCTATAGTACATGACAAGCGAAAACGCTAGTAACATTGTTTTTCATAGACAGAAAAAATACCAAAGAAGCAATTTCTTAGCTAAAATGTCACCTGTTAGATGTATGGGGCTCACTATATTTTGTTGCCCTGGTAACGAATGGTGTAAAATGACTCCTTTGCACAGCTCCATCAGAATGATTGCATCCTGTTTTTTCCATCATTTTACAAGAGGCTGTTTTCATTCTCCCTTCCTGACCATATTAAGTGTAAAGAGATTGAATTACTGTGCTGTACCCTCTCCATCTGATGTGGATTTAAGAGTTGATATTGATGTACTGAGAACTGCGTTCTTCTTCAGAAAAAAAAAGCTACAAATTATAATGAATTTGACTTTTATGTATCGACCGCTCAAGTAGTGAAGTACTGTTTCTGCACCCAGGGGATAGACATGGCATGATCAGCATTTTTCACTTGAATGAATCCAATTGATAAAGCAATATATTCAGTGTCACTTTGCTTGATCTCCAGGTTTAACAATAGTCATGCTAAAAGTAGATACATTACTCCATAAATTTCACTCATAAAAAATGTGCTAGCCATTGCTTTATACAGCTGCACTCTTTCCAACTTTTCACTGAGCAGGGCAGAAAAAGATGAACAGAAATATTGTGCCAAGAGTGCGCAGGTGTGGGCAAGTGGCTGACAACTATTGGAAATACTCACATATTTTCAGCTGGAAAACCAAATACAGTGCCATTAGGTGGATGGTGATCAGCTCGTCTCAGCGCATGTGCACTTTGAGACCAAAAGCCACCATTTTCCCATTGGTGCTGCATTTCTGGACAGCTGCAGAACCAAGTGAAGAGTCATTACATAAGTATTAAGAATAAGGAGGGACATCTTGAACATTTCTGAGCATTACAGTAACCTTGGGCCTTATTTAATTTTCTTGATTATACAAACAATTACTGCATGGGTTGCTAAGATATAAATGCAGTATTACCATAAATTTATTACTTATATAGGATGATATGTCATTCATCCATCTTAAAGAGAACTGAAATTACTAGCAATATAATTTTTATAATTAATCACCAACTATATGATATCATAATCAAAGTGTTTATGACTAAAAATTGTGTATTAAAGATTTTTTCTTTGTGATAAGAAATCTTTTAAAAACACCTGTTTAATCCTGTGTATGTAATTGATTTTTAAACACAGAATATATCTTCTTTATAAGTAATATTTCATTTAGAATTACAATCCAGAAAAAGATAAAGGGGAAGAAAGCGAATGTTTAGTGAGTGTGTAAAAGTTGCCTGTGACATTAAAATAGTGGGAAATTGAGATCTATTTTCAGCTAGTTTATTGTATTCATCTGGGTCTCAATCCAGCAAATAAATTGCTTGAAAGATATATTTTAAGGGCTCGCATTGTTTCTTTTAGAGGTTTCAGTGTGCCAGTCCTAAGTTCTAGCAAGTAGGGAAAGGAACGCAAGACTTGATAGCAATGATTTCTTATTTAAGGTGCATACAGAAAAGTAAGCTGTAAGTCTCTGACCTTGAACTCCACTGGCAGTCTTTTCACTCAAAACCTAGCAGTTCTGCATCTTGGATTGTGTAATTAGTGAAGTCACCTGTTCACACTCAGGTGGAACATTATTTAGGCACCAAATCTCACAGTGGGGAGAAAATAAATGAATTTGAGTTGAACTGGAATTCACCAATACGCTATGAATGCTTTAGGAAGCAAGAATCTGGATCTGGATGGTTCCTCCAGCCCCTGCCTTTCTTGCTGCTGCTGCTTGTGATGGCATTGCCTAGTCGCCCAGCAGCTGCACTATGGCTAGGATGATATTGCCCTGTAGAAAGGTGATAGGAATGGTTGTGTTGGGTTATGGTCTTTGAGGGTAACCTAAATTACATGAGATTTCCCCCTATATCCCCTAGAGGTTTTGCAAATCTTGTTTGTACCACTACAGTACCTGTAAAACCAGAGTTGGACAGCTGAACTTCGCAATTTTTTCCACCTTCTGAACTGCCTGACCTCCTTTGTCACATGTTCCCACTACTTTTCATACCTGAGAACTGGATCACACGTAGTACATTTTGGCATACTTAAGCTGTGTTTGGCAAGGGTAAAAATCTCTGCTCAAAGACTCATTTTGCAAAACTTAGTTCTGTCCTCACAGGCTGTGCTGTCTCTTTTCTCTTGCATTGGGAGCAGCAGACTTCAGCTGGAGAAGTTAAACAGATTACTGGAGTGGGGTTAGCAGTCAGACCTGTGTAGTGACTGCAGTCTCTGAACTTGTTGCCTGATGGTGTGGTTTTTTATCAGATCATTCACCAGAGTCTCTGGTTCCCAGGAATCCTCAAATGAAGGGCAGATGAAGATTCCCATTTGCTGAGCAAAGCTGGAATAATAGTAATAATAATAATATTAACAATTCACAACAACAACAACAACAACAATAATAATAATAGTAGTAATAGCTTCCTAAGAACACACAGTGGCACAATGTCCAGTTTGTGAACAGTTGATGGGGTGCTCATCTTCATGGTGCAAATTGTTGTCCTCAGAAGCTGTATTTGATGTAAAGCACTGTCATTTATATATTTTTTTCTTACTGTGCTATAACGATGGCCTAGAGGATAATCTCTCTTTGAGGGAGCCAGTATAAGAGCTTTTTCATTTTGTGCTCAATCACTGAAACCAGTCCTCATCCATATTTTAGGGAAGGTGAAGGCTGCCACGCATTACTGCCCTGTAAAAATATTTCCTTTGCAGGATTACTGCAGCAGGAGGAACTAACAAGCATGGAAAGCCCTTTCTGGAGCGTGTCACACCTGGTGGGCTTGGGCGGTCAGCTGAGAAATTTCAGGGTGGCCAGGAGTTCGGGAGGTAGGGCACATATCAGGGAAAGAAACGCCATCAGCAGTTGGAGAAGCAGAACGAGCATAGGCACAGTGACAAATAAAAACCCAGTCTAACCTTTGAGATGTTGCTGCTGTTGCTCTCCTGGCTGAAGGAAGCTTCTTCCCTGCCTTCTTGGCAGTATTATGAAGGCAGTGATTTGTGTTTTGGCTTTATGAACACACTACAGTTACACCAAATTGTACTGCTGCTCTTTTCAGAAGCAAAAAGGCTGATGGCCCTCTTAATGCAGCTCTGGGTTAAATTTTTCATTATCTTTTTTTCCTGGACTCACTGGAGAGAATGAGGTTGGAGAAGGTTGTGGGGATAAAGATTTTTTTTTTTTTCCAGGGTAATTGGACTACCTGCCTACAACCATCTCTGACCTTTGGATAAATAGAGGACTCCACTTTGCTGTGCTCACACAGTCCTCCAGTGCTTATGAGCATAAACAAGATTAATTTTAAAAAAGGTAAATCCCTCTGTAAGGATAATTAAATGGTGATGAGGAACCCTACCATAACAAAACTCCTCAATGGAAAATGAACTTTGCCTCCTTTATGCATGTGTGTGTGTGATTGTGTGTGAGACTGCGAATAGGTATTCATCATATAAACGCAATGACAAATGTAATCTTTCTTTACCTTTATTCACTGTGATCCTTCAGAGTGAGGCAGTACAATTGTCTTCCTGAAACCTCAATATCCCTCTCTTCTACCCTTTTCCCCCTTAGAAGGTCATTTTAAAATCTCTTTTGACAGCCCTAACTGATCTTATCATAAATCATCCAACACACACACACAGGCACAGCACCTAATCAGGATGTTGCTGGCTAATTTAGCCCTGCTGATCTGATATAACTGGATGGAGTTTTATGATACCCTGTGATTGTAAATATGTCTGCTTTCATTCACAGCCTGGGAAGGCTGGAGGGCCATTACGTCTTAATTGGGTAATTTCTTTTTAAATCTCTGCAGGCTGGATTGCTGTTTCCGCAGGAGCAGGTCCAGGGCATTGATCTCAGCCCCTGCCTGTCTCCAGAAAATTCTGGGAATATGTCTCCCATCTATTTCTGGCATTTTGATTTTTAAGGGTCCTCAAAGGCCACAATTGGCTTTTTGGGGATATACAGCTTGACAGTGGGGAGAGCAGCCTGGAAACAGATGCCACATTCGTGTTTAGAAAGGGAGCATGCAACTTTCACTGGGGTGGCAAGGAATCAGGATGGACCACCTGTGAGGGAAGATGACTGGAGTTTTCTTTATTTCCAGACTTTAAGACGAGACCAAATTCAGCTTTCTGTAGTTAAAGGGCAATGATTATGGACTTGCATTTCTCTAACATAGTAATATTGGCTTTAAAGAGGTACATGTAAAAAAAACAAATCCAGTTACACATTTATGTACCTTGTCGTACACTTTTTTTTTTTTTTTTGGCTTTGTTTTTGGATATATTTAAGAATGAAAGTCAATTGATGAACTGCATAGTATGGCTCTCTCAATTCATACACTTGTAGATTAAAGCTATGCCAGGTTAACAGCAACCACTGTCACTTGTTCCAGTAGGATTTTTTAATGGTCTTAGTTCAGTTTCAGCTAGCAAAGAAAATGTTTTCTTCCAAAGTACAGCCATCACATTTTTTTTACTTTTTACAATTACTTTGGACTAAGGGGCTAAAGAACAAGAGGCAGCAGCAGTCTGACAAACATCACTCTGTGATGTGGTGCCTCAGAGGGGAAGAGGCACAGCAGTGGGTCAGGACCAGGGAAAATGCCATGAATCGATTTTATGGACAACAACAAGTCAAGCCTGTCGAGCTGAAACCTGTCACTACAATTAAATTCCTTTATGTTGTTTTAATGTTGATTTGAACAAAAAAAGCCACAAAAACCCCAAACCCAAATGTGTGGTTATTAAATATTTTAGATTACATGACAAAATCTAGCCTTTTAAATGCTTCAGCCTGCATGGTGACAGTGCCAAAAGATGAGCAGTAGAGTGCATGTACTGTTTCTCTAAGAAGAAAAAAGATCAGAGAGTGGGGAAATCATGGGGTGTGATTCCCACAACCACTGAATCTATTCAGTAAATTATTTTTTCTTTAAAAAGAGGCAGCAATCAGTACTGATTGAAATACCTTTGAATGCAGTTATAATGAAATTCCATTTCTTGCTCATACCAGAGTTGCAGCCATTGTTGGTAATGGTCTCCTTCAGAGCAATACAGTCATTGCTGCCTTGTGTGGTACCATGGGAAGCAAAGGCAGGTAATCCCTGAATACAATTTAACAATAAGTGTTTGCTGTAGAGTTATGCCCAGGGCTTGTCTGCCTGCTTTCTGGATCTATCCTGAGGAAAGGAGAATAAGCTACGCATATTCTGTGGGAAAAATGAAGAAGATCTGATAAAGAGTATTTTTATTTCCAAAATGGCAATTTGGGTAATTGTACTTTGCTGTCCAGGTCCCTACCATGGTATTGTGTACCTGTAATGATCCATTGTTTTAGATATTGATTATGCTGAACTGTTACTTGTTTTGTGGCAGGTCAGATCAAACTCAGTTTTGTATGACATAACCTTGTAGATGAAGCAGAAAAACTGCTGCTTTATAGGAACACTGAGTGAGAAGCAGATGTGCTACTCTAGTCACTCAAAATAATTTCTTTGCATTCAGTGCTGCTATTGACCTGCAGTAATGAACACAATTTTTGTTGTTATTGGATAGGATGAAAAAAATAAGGTCCTTTCCACATTTAGTTTCAGTTTAAAGATTATTGCCTTCTAGTGGGATTCTTAGTTTCCTGTATGATTAGAAACACACAAAAAAAGCTTTTGATGACACACAGCGAAAGGGTATATCTGGCTGTCATGTTTTCAGCCCTGATAATATGAAGTGCTTCCTGCATCAGCTCCAAGGTTCACTTGTCTCTGTTATTTTTGTAAAGAGGTTTGTGTGAACCAGTGATCTTTTGTCTTCCTTCAAAGCCGGTACCTAAAGAATGAACATATCCTGAAAAACAGATCTATTTTACTAGGGTTTTTTCCCAACCAGCAGTGAGTACATTTTGGCCTTGTAAAACATTATTTTAAATCTTCCTTTCTGCTTTAAAATGGGACTCCCTGGTGGACTCTGAGAGCACTGGAGCATCCCATTCAGCTGCAGGCACTTAGACCCCATATCAGGTTGCTCCCAATCCCAATGAGCCGCAGGGGAAGGGCAGGTGATTGCAAAGCTTGGGATACGGCAAAAATCAACACCTGTGTTATCAGCCATAGGACACCTCATGAAACAGAGAGGCTTCTACCAGTGATTGATCCCTGACTGCTTTGGCTGCTACAGTGAGTGGCCTAAAAAGATCAGATACAAGTAAGGCTAGGGCAATTCTTCAGTAATTCTAAGTGGGATGGAAGCAGTGAGATTCACATCATCTAACCTTAGGCAGCTATGGGGTGGATGCCCACAACCCAGAGAGTCATCATTATGTAATCAACGGGAAGGAAGAGGTGTTTATTTGAGGCTATTTCATTTTTGTGAAGGCTAAAATAGGTCAAAAGGATTGTTTCTTATATGTGCCGCTTTCTCTACAGGGACTGCAAGAGGAGTCTGGAGAACAAGGCCTAGTGCACACACATGCTTTGCAAACAGCTATAGTTACTAAAGTGAATCCACCAAAGTTTTTGCTGAGTGGGTAGGGCTAAAATGAACAGGAGTGACATGGCAGAAACTTACCTTGGCAATGCATTGCTCTAAGAGCTGTCAGTGTCCTGGTTTCAGCTGGGATAGAGTTAATTTTCTTCTTAGTAGTTGGTGCAGTGCTGTGTTTTGGCTCTGATGTGAGAGGAACATTGATGGCACACTGACATTTTTGGTTGTTGCTGGGTGGTGTTTATACTAAATCAAGGACTTTTCAGTTTCTCAGGCCCCAGACAGTGAGAGGGCTGGAGGGGCATGGCACATTGGGAGGAGACACAGCCAGGACAGCTGGCTAAAGGTTATTCCATACCATGGGGCGGCATGCTCAGTATATAAACTGGGGGGTTGGCCGGGTCCAGCCGATCATTGCTCAAGGACTGAATGGGCGTCAGTCAGTGGAGACTGAGCAATTGCATTGTGCATCACTTGTTTTCTTTCCTCCCTTCCCTTTGGATTTAATTCCTTTCCCCCTCTCTCCTCCTTTTCATTATAACTGTTATTGTTATTGTTCTTTCATTTTCATTGTATTTCAATTATTAAATTGTTCTTATCTTAACCCTCGAGTTTTACATTCCTTTCCAATTCTCCTCCCCACTCCTTTGCATGAGGGGGGAGTGAGTGAGTGGCTGTGTGGTACTCAATTACTAGCTGGGGTTAAACCACGACACCAAGTAAATTAGCAGTAGGAAAAAAACCCCACATTTTCAAAGCACTGGTTTCCTGTCTAAAATTTTGTATGCCTTGAAAAGCCACCACACCAAATAATAAGACCAAACAAAAACTCTTGTACTGGCATATGCATAGTTTAAACTAGTGATGCTAGAGGATGATTTGACATTACAAGCTTAAGTAATTCCAACAGAAAAGCCAGGCAAATGGAGAATTTTTTGACCAACTTCAGAAAACCTCTTGGCAATACCTTTATATTGTAGTGTTGTTTCAGTTTTCCATTTGAGTAGAAGATGTGAAATCTGCATAAATAACATGCATTAAGTAATATGTCTACATCCGGGACAGTGATTTTCCTTTGTGCATTTCAGTAACTGCACTTAAAGAGAGATCCAAGGTCCTTCATTTTTGTTTGTGACACAATGTCCTGCTTAGCGTTGGAGAAATGCAAAACCAGGACCAAAGGCTAGAGTCTGAAGCTATTTCAAATCAGAATGAAATCACACATTTCTAATAGTGAAGGTGATTAATGCTTTTGCCAAAACACAAGTTATGTTTCAATTAGATGTAAATTAATGGTCTCAATAGATAACTAGATGATGTTTTAAAGTGTGTGATATACAGGAGTTGAGACAAGATGAACTAGTGGTCCCTTCTGGTTGTGTTTCCTTTGAGATGTAATACTATCCAGTGGGGTGCAACCTCTGAGAAAATTTTGTACTTTTTCTCCTTGACCTCCTTTCCTCTCTGTACACAGCGTCTTATAAAACAGTGTCTCCCACATTTTGCAAGAATGGATTCATCACCTGATTCTGTGTCCAAGGCAGCACAGCAGTTGGAAGTGGGTGACAATTATTTCCCATGTTCTTCCTTCAAGGATCCTGACACACGCCAGCCAGCCAGCCAGCCCCATCTGATGATCTTGCCAAATTGCCTGTTAGCCCTTGCTGGCTTTCACAACAGTGAATCAGAGCTTCTAGAAGCAGTGCATTGTCTCTCAGTGTGCATAATTTCTCATGACACTTAGCCAATAAAGTTTAGGACACAAGTGGGTAGAAACCTGTTGGCAGTTCTGCATTACTGTGTGATGTTTCATTAATCATTCAAGGATGACAGAGATGCTTGTGCCTTGCAATGTTCAACTCTTTCACTGTTTTCAAATCTAAGTGATCCAGAATTCAGGTGCTGAAGGTCAATCTCCTACAAAAGAATAGGAAATAATGGAGCTCCATAGCAGTGCACTGTATTTGATTTCTTTGATCTAGGCAAGGAAAATAACAGCTAAAATTTATTTCCTCCCTTAAAAAAAAAGGTTCTGTAGTTCATTTATTGATGAAAACAGTTCCAGAGGTACGATGGCCATCAGAATGTGGGACTCTACTCTTGCTCTCAGGCTTAAACATGGGAGATCATAACCACAATACTGAGACTGAATTGAGTAACAGCACTTCAAAACAGGAAGTTGTTGAGATGTTGTGTTGATGAATTTCCTGGACCAGCTGTTGCAAGTTTGAAGAAGTGAAGAGGGTCCCCCGTGGAGAGTCAGCCAAGTCACGACAATCACACCAATATGACTACATGCCGGGCTCACTTTATTAAACAAACAGGTCATATTTATAACTTAAACCAACCACTCACACGACTCTACACACAGGTGATTGGATAAAAGTTTCTGGTCACGCGAGTGCCCGTGTCGCTGACTGGTGAGCATGCTGCAGGCGCCTGATCAGAGTGTGCCGATGAGAGTGTGTTGATTTCCCAGTTCCCAGGACTTGCTCTGTGCCTGGCTTCTTGTTTGTGCATAGCTTGTTTTCTTTCTCACTGCCTGTTCCAAGGACAATTTAAAGTTGCTCTGCAGCTTCAACTAACAGGCCTGGGTTGTCCAACCCGGACAATGGTAACATATGACCTCGATCCTTTAAAAATCGCTCTACAAAGAAGTCACTTCCTTTGGTTTGCAATTTAGAAAGAGATGTAAAAAGCTATTGGATTTATAGTTGTCCTTAATGATGGCCAGTTCTTATTTTCCCACAACAACCAAAAAATGAGAGAGAGACTGTGAGGTATACTTTCTGGAGTAGTCTTCCATCAAGACGGCAGGATTTGTGTTCGCACTACTGGCCAGATTTGTATTTAATGTATTGTCAAAAGATGAGGGCCATCTTCGTGAAGAACTTTTTCTTCTGTAATGGCTTTGTGCTTTTTTTTCTCACTTCTCCATATGTAGGAAATAACTTCCACATCTTACTTTTGCCCAGATACCTACCTGAAACTTGTCAAGGCCGCAAAGGGAACTGCAGTTCATAATTTCTTATGGAGTCTGTCCTTCCCTGCACAGGGCTCCAGCCCAATGAAAACACTGCAGGAACATGTGTACTAGATGTCACTGAGCTGGCTATTTTGTTTGCCAGAAGCTAACTCTGTTTCCATAGGGTCCCTCTCTGTACAGATCTAAAGATGCAGTGTGGTCCTGAATCTCTAGCTAGTTAGAATACAATTCTTCAAATTAATTGATCTCATTTCCTGCCAGGCTTCTGTGCTTATTAGCCAATGCGATGCCAGCTGTAGTTTCTTAAGTACATCAGAAACAAAGGGCTATTATTTCTGGCTAAATTCCAGTAGGCTCATTACCTTCTGCTTCTTTTAAAATTCCCTCTGCAATTATACTGGATAAGATTATCTGTCAATTTTCCCCGCCACCCCCCACCCCACCCCCTTCTTTGTACTGTTTTTTGTATAGCTGTGCTCTGTTTGTCATCTTCCACACCAGCAGCAGCTGCATTTCAGCAACAAAGAAAGTAATCTTTTGGAGTACAGAAACCTCGGTCTTCTGTGGGCACATACACTGTTCTTTAAATAATTTTGAGTTTTGCCATTGATGTTAGCCAGAATTATTATCACTTATGTATAATGAGTTTATAAGGTCTTCCCTGCACTTTAGACTGCTTAGATGAAAGGTATAAATGTATAAATGTAATTAGATGCAAAAGGTGCCTCTGGAAGGTGTATGTGCAAGACATCTGGAAGAGTGAGCCTTTTAGGTGAGAGTAGCAGGCAGTCTCTTAGCTGACAAATTAACTTCTCTGACAAGAACTGGTGGTCAGTACAATGTGTCCCAAGAGAAGACGTCGCTCCCTTGCAATAGATGGATTTGTTTCCCCCTGTTAAAAGATATTTTTAAGTAAAATACAATATAATGCCTGAATTTGACTTTACAAGAATGAGGTGCACTGTGAGTAATCATATTGCTTCAGGCATGATGGATGCTGCTTTGTGCAACATTATTTTCTTGCTGCATGGACTATGTACAGATGCACAATGTAATCTATAATTGAACTAAACTGTGTGAAAGGGTTTGTAACAAGGCTAATACGGTAATGAGTATAATCTAGGAGTTTGCTGAAAAAAAAAACCAGCATAGGAATATGTTTAGTGCATTTTTTGGTGGCTGGAGTATAAAAAAGGGAGGGGAAGAATCCTTGTTAAATGTGGTTTTAAGCTGGATAATGTTCCCTCACCTTTCCTTCAGGGAATTTCAGTGCACCCAGACTGTAGTTTGCAGATGTGGCATTGGAGGTCAAACTGGCCACAGCGCTTGTTTGGGAGGCAGCAGAGGGCAGTGCAGAGCCGAGGCTGGCACTGCAACCTCAGCCCTGGCACTAAATTTTCCTCGTTATTAAATAAAATCATAGGGCTAATTTAGCCTCAGAGGAAATTAAACTGCTAATTACATGTATATAAACCACCGAAAATGGGCCTGGTTGTTGCACACAAAAAAAAAAAACCCAAACCAAAAAAACAAAAAAAAAACCCCAAACACGCCCAACTTTGTTTCTTGTATTTAAAATATGTAATTATGGTAATGGACGGGACTTTGAGGAGATCTTGTAAAGGGTTTATGGATGTGCATGCCTGTGTGTGTGTGTTGTGCCTCTGCGTGTGTGTTGACATGCGTGTGTTTATAAGACTGTGTGTCTCTACGAGAGGGTAATCTAACCATTTCCACAGCCCATCTCCTGCTGAGTAAACAGTAGTGCTTTTTTCTCCTTCGTTTATCCAAGCCAATGTCTTTATAAATGCTGGATAATATGCCCTTGGGTAACATAAGGGCAAAACTGTAATTGAATCAGGTCAAGACCCCACACATTATCTCTGATAGCACTTTTTAAAATGTAGCTTCCTCTGTCAGATCATCTGCTTCTGAATCACTGTATTGGAGGTAATTCTGACATTAAGAAATTAGCATCGGGGATCTTATAAATATACAGTTGCAAGAATTATTGGTTGGTGATGTCAAGCTTGCACTGATCTGTTAATAATCCTGATAGTTGTTAAAAATAATCTCAGCAAGATCAAT
>NC_051210.1:43498729-43606277 GCF_015220075.1 Falco rusticolus | reverse complement strand
GGAAAAGGAAAAAGGAAAGGAAAAGGATAAGGAAAAAACAGGAACGGAAAGGACACGCCGGACAGGAAAGAAGGAAAGGAAAAGGAAGGAAAGGAAAGGATAAGGGAAAGGAAAAACAGCGAAGGCAATAAAGCGAACAAGGAAGTGAAAGGAAGTGAAAGTAGGAAGAAGGGAGGACATGGCTAGCAAGGACAAAGTAAAAAACTCTCAGAATAATTGTAGCAGGATACTATGCTGGGGTAAAAATGAATGACAGCAGTGCATTCAAAGTGAACTGTGTACTTCACTCAACTATCACGGTAGGTTTTCAAGTGGTGAAGAATATGGCATACGGCAATAGGGGAGTTAATCAGCATAAGTTGTGGGAAATGTTCTTTTTCCATTGGAAGTTTCAAAACCAAATGAATTTATTTTTAACATATTTATTTTCCAAGGTGTAGTGGAGAAAAAAAGAAAACAGGAACTCATTTTTTTTCAAATTAAATGTATGTACCTTTTTACTAGGAGAAACATCCATCTTAAATTTAAATTGAAAATATCAATGAGCTAATCTGTGTTCTTCTTCTAATAATAATTCAAGGTGCTTGCCTTTTTGAAGCATAGCTTTTAGGTTTTTGTTTTTCTTTCTAAATTTGAGTGTAATCATAGAGGATACATTTCACAGAAGGAATTGCCAGATTTTGATCAGCTTTACCAATTACGAACAAGGTCCTTACCCAGGTCCATGATATCCTGGATTTATGAGAGCCATGAGCATTTTACAAGATGAAATCCACTCCTGAAGAGATCATTAAGTCCTTTGTCTCTCAAGGGCATATAAACCATATGTATTTTCATTAGCTGCATATAGTCCTTTTGATTTCAGTTAGATTGCTTGCATAAATGAAGTTATACAGAGCTGTGAGTTTTTGAAGATCAGGACCACTGGGGAAAAGACACAGTGTATAGAATATAATGGGAAACTTAAAATGAGGTGAAGGTGAGGATGGTGTGTAATGACAATAGATGGTTATGTGCTCCAGTTATTGACAAGTAGGTTGCAAGTTTCATTTCTCCTCCAATAAATAAGCAACCATCAATGATTTTGTTCCTGGTGGTCTGACTATTATCATTCAGGAACTCACTGAACAGAGCAGGTATCCTCCTAGAGCAGGTTCTTGAGAGCTGCTGCATGACTGAAGTATAAAAACTCTGCAAAAAATAGATAAGGAGACAGAACAACAAGGTAATATGATGATGTCTGTAAAATGGAGTGAAAGCAGGGATTGGTTAATGTAATTTGGATTGTTTCATATTTAATTAACTAACAGTTGATTGAAAAATTATGCCTGAGGTAAAATAGCGCTGGCTATTCAACATCTCCAGTAACCTGACTGCTTTTAGAATGTCCTTATCTGACTGAAATCAGAAAAAAAGCAATGCTTTTGTTTTGGTTTGGTTTTGGGTTTTTTTTTTTCACTGACAATGCTAGTTATTGACCACACTTCATTATGAATTTTTCTATTGTTCACATTTGCTTGTCCACCTCCAATGTCAATTTGCCAGTTTCTTTTGTGATTTATCAATAGCATCTGCCAGCCAGGAGGTTATTATAGTTCAAGTGGAATTAATGTGGCAAAGGAAGTCTATGGGTTCAATGAACATAAAGATAGGATTGAATTATTACCCAGGAGATGGTGGTCTCACCCCCCTGCAATGAATTCAGAATCAAGTTGCTCTGACAGCAAAAGGCCAGATTAGTGCTACCTCTATTTTTGCTATCAGCTCTAAACCTTTCACAAACAATACGTTCAGTATTACTGACTCAGGGGGAAAACAAAAAGATGCTTCAGCTGTTCATTGACCTGACCTCATTGTGTATAGAACAGGGTAGGAAACAGACACTTATAACAGCAATATATTAAAAATGAGGTGTGTTGAAAGAAGTGCTGAAACAAGTCAGGTGCTTAGTGAACCACCAGCATATCATTTTTTAGCTATATTTGGAGGCAGGAGCAAAATCCAGATTGGTCATTACAAGAATTTTTAAATAAATACAGCAGGTCAAGCTCTAGTAAATCAGCATTCAAATTACAAACAGTATCATGGGTGGCTTAACTCCGTTTAATGTGGTTAGTAGTGTTTTCCAAGTCTGACATATGATAAAAAAGTAGGGCTGTTTTTCTGCTAAGAGCTCGAGACCGTGTGTGAAACAAAGACAAGAAACCACAGAACAACAGTTCAGATCAGATCAGATTGGAAGCACAGATCAGCAGTTTTTAGCCTTTGCAAATAGAAAGTGGTCCACAGCTCTTAATAGGTTTAAACAGGGAAGTTGCTCACATGGGGCCAAATTGTATTCTTACCTCTTTGTTTGTGGGGTAATTTGTACATTGGAGAACCTGGCTGCCTGCCTTTTCTGTTTTTCAGAGAGGGGCAAGTCTTTTTGTACTCATTGGAAACATCTTGCATCTGTGACTCTGAGTGAACCAGCTCCATGGTACTCAGGGAAATCAAGAGGTAGGAAGAGATTACTGATATGCTTCTTAAGGTAAGTTAGATTCATACCAGGTTTCTGCAATGAGTCCAAAACCAGTACTTGGCAAAGGCAGCACCTACTGTGTCTTCTTAGGTTGTGTGTGGGCTGGCTGGTTGGCCATATGGAAAAAAAAAAAGAAAAAAAATTACCTATACTTTATCCTTTCCTTCAGGAGGTGATAGGATTTTTCTCTCTGTCCAAATGCCAATTTTCATGACACCTGTAGGAGCTTAAGTGCTTGAGACTAAATCCTGTTGACCAGTTTGAATTGTATTTGACAGAAGGTTATAGAAGTTATTGGAAGAGGTCAACTAGACAGCAGGACAGAGACTACAACTGAAAAATGTGGAATCCTAAAGAACAACACAATACCTGCTCTAAATACACATGAAATTTCAGGGTAAAACAAGAATTAAAGCAAAGACATGAATTGATAGATTGACAATAAACACTATGGTGGGTTTCTTTCTTTGGGAAATGATGAATTCATAAGGCAGTGTGAGGAGTTCTATAGCAACCAACCCTTCTCTTATTTTGCTTCTAAGAAACAGATTACGTTTCATTATGCAATTTCCAAACCATCACAAGCACAACAAATTACTCTCAGTTAAAAATCTATCATTGGCAGACTTGAATCTGAGGAAGTAAATTGATGTGCTTAATTGTGATCGAAGTCCACCTATTCCCCATTTCTGGGTCCTGGGTAATTGGAATAACAAGGAATTTGAACTCTTTTTCTGCTTTCTCCAGGAGACAGAGAATGGATTGTCAGCAGGAAGGGATTCTACTGGACAGATCCAAACATGCTTGACCATTGAATCTGAATATTCGACCCATATTCACATAACAGTGATTGAGGAAAGCTGGAAATTTTTAATTTTACCATTTCATTAATATTTGAAGTAAGTCTATATACTACTGTATTACTAGACTTGGAAGTGATAAAATAAGAGAAAAATTCCTTTTAATTAGGTTTTTTTTTTTTTTTTACGAATATTAAGAGGGAATAATTAACAGTCCACCCTGGACCTTGAAGCACTGGCGATCTTGCAGAAAACTTGTTGATTAGCGGCATGCAAGTTACTCAGCTCAGCTGAGGCATGTGGCTATAAAAGATTGATATGACTTTGGTGACGTTTCAAAAAGCAGTTTGTAGTGACATTTACTGGAAAACAAAGGAAAAGGAACATAGATAAAAGTGACTGTCCATGCTGGTCACACATATCACAAGGCATAGCACCATGAGAAAGAAAAGAAATGCTTATTTGCAAAATGCTTGCAAGAAGTGTTATATCAGAGTGAAATGGTGATTATTGGGTTAAGACTAGAAAAATTGTGGTACAACATCAAAAAAAGTGAGATGTATCTGCATAGCTGCTTCTGTAACGTCCTCATTTAGCTACATGGTACTTGCTGTGGCAATTGTTATGGGAAAAATTAGGTAAGATACTTCTGGAATTGCACATCCCAAAAGCAGCAGGACACCATCCTTTCCTTCAACATGGTCTGCAAAATTAGTAATTGGTGGAGGACTTTTATCTGACTGTTTTCACAGGGATTAGTTCATCACAGTTTCATTTCTCACACCATATTTTCCCTAGCTGACATGCTGTGGTTCCTGTTTACTAGATTCAGCAATGTCTTGTCTCATAACCCTCCAGTCCTCATGTATAATCCTCTGCTCAACTCAAATGTTTCTTGATTGTATTGGATGTTATCACATGCTATTGACAATCTGTGTATACAGGTATCTCCAGGGGTGTTCATCCTTTGGTAATTAAGAGCTTATTTGATTCAATGGTTAATGGAGGTCAGGGTGTTTGGGGCTTTGTCATTTTGGTACAGATGGGGTTTTTCTTCTTTAATATCACTTTTACTTCTAGGTATTAATATGTATTAATAATTTTGTCATATTCATCTATATTTCAAGGTGCTTGATTGACTTTACTTAGGTTTGTAATAGTTTCAGTATGTATTTTCTTGTAATTTTTGAAGGTGTATAGAAGTTTTCATCTGTTTTGGACATTCCTGATTTGTAAAGCAAGTGTTTTCTCTATTAGAACACAATGGAAGATCTTATGCTTTGTTTCTATTGCTTTGAGAAGTTTCTAATGCTTTGAAAAACAGTTTTCTCTTGTTATTACAGTTCTTTTGAAGCAACTGATTGGTTATTTTATGTTAACCATATATTTTCTGTTATCATATCAAGCTCTTGCTTGGGCAAACTTCCTACAGCTGCTTTCATATTTTACTATTTCTTACAGAATGATCTGTTCAGCTCAGAATAGCACAGGTCTATTGTTGGATGGAAATCCCAGTGCTACAAGCAATGATGCATTAATTGACGGGAAAAATAATGAGAGATCCTGAAACACCTTATGTTTCAATGGAAAACAAAAAAAATAGAGGTATTCTTTTCTTTGGGGTTTTGACTCTTCAGGAGATGGTACCGCATACAGTTAAAAATAGTCAAGTAATAGTAAGAGCTAGTATCTCCCTTTTCCTTTCCTTTTTTATTTTTAGTAGAGAATAAAATTCTATTGGAGCCTCTCATCAGCTCCTAATTCCAGACCTGAAATCTTCAGAAAATGACCAAATGTTACAAGACAGACACTAAACCCACCAAAATAGAAGTATTGTGGAAAGAGGAAATAAGAGTTTTCTATGCTTGATCATCATTTCTATGTTCCTTCATTTCTGCACATCTGCCAGTACCATAGGCAGACAAAATGCTTTTCTTATTCACACAGGCTGATCCAAACCAGTGTTTGAAAAAATGACAGAGTTTATACCAGTTCTATCATGTATTTTCAAATAAATAATTCTGGCCATCATTGGCATTGATTTAATTTTCTCAGTATTTATAAGAAAACCTTTGTAAAAACGTGGTAAAATAAAAAGAGGTTATACTCTTAACTCCTGCAATAGGGATTTTGAGAGTGCTACAAGAGAATAAAATGCATCAGAATAGTTGATTTTCTTTGGAAATGTCCCTACAGAACTTCAGGATGGGCCATAACACTGCTTGAATTCAAGTCATTGACATCAGTGCAAAAAGGATCTTGTTCAAGAGGTTTTAAATATAATGATCATATTGTCAACCTTTATAATGTAAATTTCATGACAATTTGAGCTTTGCAGCAAATGCTGTCTTGTCAAATCCATTTCTTGAAATATATATTAAGGAAACGCGTTTTTGTGTAGAAGAATCATTCAAGGAATTAATGAAACTCTTTATCTTGCTTTTGATTTAAGGCACTAGTCTTTGCTGCTGCTGAAATGGTAACTAAAGAGCATACTGCAGGTAATGGTCTAAACAACACAAGCTGGTATCATCCTGCAAAAGTTTGAATGGTATGACATTTAATTCAGCAAGGCAAACCGCTAACCTCATGACCTCATCCATCTGCAATGGGACCGGTTCACAAATTCCTTTTGCTGAACAGCAAACACTAATCTTTCTTTGGATCCTGAGCCAGATGCTGAAATGGAAACCTATGACTTCTCACAGGATCATGAACTCCTTATATGTTCCATTCATTCCCTGTTTGTGGTTTGGGTTTTTTTTTCCCCTAAACCTGGAGTTGGATGCTTCTTTTTCCTGGCTTACTTGTAGAATACTGTTTGATAGTCATGTTCATGGCTTGACCTTTCTGATTTGGTATGTTTCTTTTATCTTTTTTTCTCATTGTAATTTTTTATTGATTTTGGCCACTTGGCTGCTAAACTGTAATTGGTTGCAAGTGGAGGTGTTTCTCTTTGTCCTGGTTTCAGCTGGGATAGAGTTAATTTTCTCAGTAGCTGGTGCAGTGCTGTTTTGGATTTCGTGTGAGAACAATGTTGATGGCACACGGATGGTTTTAGTTGTTGCTAAAGAATGTTTATACTAAGTCAAGGAATTTTCAGTTTCTCAGGCCCTGCCAGCCAGAGGGCTGGAGGGGCACAAGAAACTGGGAGGGGACACAGCCAGGACAGCTGACCCAAAGTAGCCAGAGAGGTATTCCATACCATGGGATGTCATGCTCAGTATATAAACTGGGACAGGTTGGCTGGGGCCTGCTGATCATTGCTGTTGCTCGGGGACTGCCTGGGCATTGGTCAGTTGGGGAAGTGCAGTTGTGTTGTGCATCACTTTTGTTTCCTCACTTCTCTTTGGATTTCCTTCCTCCCCCAATCCCTTTTTTTCATTATAACTGTTGTTGATATTGTGGTTCTTTCATTTTTATTTTGTTTTCTATTATTACATTGTTCTTATCTCAACCCTTGATTTTTACATTCCTTTCCAGCTTTTATCCCTATCCCTCTGGGTGAGGGGGAGTGAGCAAGTGGCTGCGTGGTGCTTAATGACCAGCTGGGGTTAAACCATGACAGTCCTTTTTGGCAACTAACGTGGGGCACAAAGTGTTGAGATAACAACAGATCAAATCAGACTGTGTTAGTACAAAATTGTTGTCAGTGCTCATTGTATTGAATTAATAATCATTGACCACAATGCTGACTTCTCTGGGTTTGAAGTTACTGCCCATGGTCTCAGGGTTGCATTGTTTAACAGCATGTGTTTCCTGTTGTGTTGTTTGTTTCCTTTGGGACCTGGGCTAAATTTATCATAGGGTTGTGCTGTATAGTACTGGTTTACAATATGATGGACTCACCGGTTATAAAACTAATCTGCTCTGTGTACTGGATATTGTTGTCACCCCAGTGTGTTGGGTGACCTCTGGGGGGAAATGGCAACAACTGCACCTTGGTTTTGTTTTTTCCTGGAGAATCGGCCCATGGGTGGGGTCCACATCTCTCCCTTCTCCTCAGGGCTAATTAATGAAACATCTAGGATTTTAGGAAATTCTGCATATCTTTGGACCATTGGAAGCAGCACAGAGCTGGTCCTGACCCTAGTGCTAGGAATACTGTATGTGGTTTTCACTTTGTGGACCTGGTGGAGATTTACGTGACCAGCTGCAGCTACTCCAGCCTTGATGACAGAAGCAACAGCTGCTCCAGCACCTGCAGCCACTCCAGCCTCCATGGTGGGTGCTGCAGCCACTCCAACCTGTGGCAGGCATTGCAGCTAACTCGGCCCCCAAAATGAGTGACGCAGAAGACCAACCTGTGTCAGTGTCTGTGGCCCCTATGCATAAGAAGAAATGGAAATGGAAAGCAACTCATTTGGTAAAGGAGGATGATGAAGCATGCCTGTCACAGGAACACGATGAAGAAGGTGAACAAGATGTAACCTCTCAATCCCTATCTCTGAGTGAGCTGTGGGATATGCAGAGAGATTATGCCCATCAATCAAATGAAGACATTATCCCCTGGTTGCTTCGATGCTGGGATAGTGGGGCTGATAGTATAGAATTGGAGGGTAGGGAATTGAAGCAGCTACGATCACTTTCTAAAGAAGAAGGCATTGAAAAGGCAGTTGGAAAAGGAGCATGAGCCATCAGCCTCTTTAAGTGACTCCTGTCAAGCACTAAGGAAAGTTATCCCTGCAAGCGGGATATTACATGTTACCCAAGCAAGTGGCTGCAATAGAGATGGGTATCTGGTGCTAGAGGGAATTAGATGTGAAAGAGATGATTTATTATAACCTGGGTGATCCACAGTCACCCATGGATCCCAATGAAGTCCAATGCACATGACTTATGTGGCAGAAATTGTTACAGAGCGCACCATCATCATTTGCCAACTCGCTGGCAGTGATGGGCTGGTCAGACACTGTGCCACCAACAGTGGAAGAAGTGGTTTGTCATCCCTGGGACCACACAGATAGTGTCTCTACCTCCATCGTCTTAGCTGTAGAGAGACTGGTCCAGTGACTTGATGAGGGTGTATTGTACTCTCCACCAATATGGACCTGCATCTCAGCTGCCAACTGTAGGCATCCTTCTGTTTGGAAGGAAGAATATAGAAGATACACACCACGACATACACTGTGGCATTACCTGCAGGACCACAGAGAGGACACGAGGAGGTGGGATGGAAAACCTGTCTCAGTCCTGGACACCTGAGTGTGTGAAATGCAAGGGAAAAGAGTCATAAATAAGGAGTCTTCCAGGAAGGTTGATGCTCCAGTCCTCAGAGGACAGTTTTCCGGACAGAGTGATAGGGCTGACAATACTCTCAGTTTTATGAAAAGGAATTTTAAACCATTTTGGCAAGATTTAAGTGAGAAGAACTGCTCCATGCTACATCCACTTCATACCACTTGCTGTCTAGTGGGGAATCCTATGACCAGTATTAGAGGGACCCTGCCTCCAGCCAGGGCCTAGAGAACAGGGATGACTGCGTTTACCTAACTGGGTGGAACTGATGGCCTGGCACATCAGACCCACAGGAATATAAAGCTCTAGTAGACACTGGTGCACAGTGTACTTTAATGCCATCAAGCTGTGAAGGGGCAGAACCTATTAGTATTTCTGGAGTAACAAGGGGCTCTCAACAGCTAACTGTATCGGAGGCTGAAATAAGCTTGACTGGGAATGAATGGCAAAACATCCCATTGTGACCGGCACAGAAGCTCCGTGTATCCTTGGCATAGACTATCTTAGGAGAGGGTATTTCAAGGATCCAGAAGGGTATCGGTGAGGTTTTGGTATAGCTCCTTGGAAATGGAGGAAATTAAGCAGCTGTCTACTTTATCTGGCCTTTCAGAAGACCCCTCTGTGGTGGGGTTACTGAAAGTTGAAGAGCAACACGTACCAATTGCTACCACAACAGTGCACCAGCAGCAACATTGCACCAAGACTCCCCTATTCCCATCCATCAGCTGGTTTGCCAACTAGAGAGCCAAGGAGTGATCAGCAGGACCTGCTGACCCTTTAATAGTCCCATATGGCCACTGCAAAAGTCTAATGGAGAATGGAGACTAACAGCAGCCTGTCGTGGCCTGAATGAAATCACACAGCCATTGAGTGCTGCCGTACCAGACATGTTAGAACTTTGGCATCAAAAGTAGCCAAGTGGTATGCCGCTACTGACACTGCAAATGTGTTCTCTATCCCTTTGGCTGCGGAGTGCAGGCCACAGTTTGCCTTCACTTGAAGAGGTGTCCAATACACCTGGAACCAAGTGCCCTAGGGGTAGAAAAACAGCATTACCATCTGCCATGGACTGATTCAGGCCACACTGGACCAGGGTGAAGCTCCAGAACATCTGCAATACATTGATGACATTGTTGTATGGGGCAGTACAGCAGCAGAAGTTTCTGAGAAAGGGGAGAAAACTATCCAAATCCTTCTGAAAGCTAGTTTGGCCATAAAACAAAGTAAAGTCAAGGGACCCACACAAGGATCCAGTTTTTGGGAATAAAATGGTAAGATGGACATCTCAATGGATGTGATCAACAAAATCACAGCTATGTCTCCACCGACTAATAAGAAAGAAACTCAGGCTTTCTTAGGTGGTGTGGATTTTTGGAGAATGCAAATTCCAAACTACAGTATGATTGTAAGCCCTTTTTACCATGTGACCCAAAAGAATAAAGATTTTAAACGGGGCCTTGAACAACAACAAGCAAATTAAACTGGAGATAGTTTAAATAGTAGTCCTTGGGCCAGTTTGGATGGGGCAAGATATAAAACGTGCTCTACGCTGCAGCCAGGGAGAATGGCCCTACCTGGAGCCTCTGGCAGAAAGCACCAGGGAAGACTCAAGATTAATCCTTAGACTTTGGGATTCAGGAATAGATATGCTCTGAGGGCCACTGCGCTCCAGCTGAGAAAGAGATGCTGGCAGCTTATGAAGGGATTTGGAGCTGCTTCGGAAGTGATTAGCACTAAGAGACAGCTCCTCCTGGCACCCCAGTTACCAGTGCTGGGCTGAGTGTTTAAAAGGAGGGTTTCCACTGCACATCATGCAACTGATACTACATTGGAGTAAATGGGTCATGCTGATTACGCAATGAGATTAGTCCAGGGATCTTGGAAATTATTATGGACTAGCCAGAAGGTAAAGATTTTGGGATGTGATCAGAGGAAGAGGTGACACGTGCTGAAGAAGCCCCATTGTATAACGAATTGCCAGGACGTGAGAAGCAGTATGCCTTGTTTGCTGATGGGTCCTGTCCTACCACAGGGAAGCCTCTGGGAGAGGGGGGAGTGAGTGAGTGGCTGCATGGTACTTATTACCAGCCAGCGTTAAACACAACACTTTTTCATGACTGTGGAGTGGGTTTCAGTGACTTTTTTATTTATGTTTTTTTCTCAGTCTCTCTCTCTGTCTGTGTGTGTGCTCAAGAGATAGTGGCTGTTACTACACCACTGCCTTCACAAAGATTATTTTCTTCTGATACATGTGAAAGGGAGATGTAAACAGTCTTTTAATTTTTCCATATACTTTTTTGGTGTCCTGACCATGTTATACACCTGCTTGCCATTACCGGGGGATGTCCTTAGAAGCTCGTTAGAGCAAGAATTAGTTTAGAGTTCATGGACTCCCCAGCATGTAATACCTGAATAATGAATCTTTAAAAATTATTTCTTGTTTTTTAATAAAAATACTCCCACATGTAACTGAATATTCAAATTTGCTACTGTTTTGTGTCTTGAGCATGCGGAGACTGATGTAATAGCAAAAATAAATTCGCTTCCCCTGGGCAAAACCTGGCCTTTAGTAATGATTCTGTGGCTGGGCAGGTTCTGCCAAGGGGATAAGTAATTTGGAATTAACAGGTGAGCAGATATAAAAGGGAAGAATAGCATACAGGTGGCCATGAGCTGTAGCCCCTTACCTTTGTGGGTTGTGAAGCTAATACGTATTCCACTGTTCTTCACAGTGGGTGGCACATACTATATTCAGAAGTTAGTGTTTCTTCTAATTTGTACTGCTCACTTCAGATACACTCCAGCTTAATTTTACGTTGCTGCTTAGTACTCTATGGTTCTTTATTTTTAGTTCTTAGAATACATTTAGGAGGCTAAGATAAATTTTCATAAGAATACAAATTTATGCATTTTATATTTTTGTAACAACCCAAACACAGACACTAATTAACAGGATTAAAGCTCTAACCGTGATTGAGCAAAGCACAGAAAACAGACCTGTGGGTGGTCCTATTTACTAAAACATGGCGATCTCTAAAGTTAAGTGCTTGCTTAAGAGGTTTATACGATTGTGTACCTTAACAGTCACCTCTTCTTCCAGCCTTGTTTTAAGTTTCTTTCTTTCAAAATGCTAATAAGATTAGTAACAACTTATACACTCACTGAGGAACACAAAGCATAAAACCCCCAAAAAAGGACAAAGCACAGGTGAACTAGAAGTGGGTACTTGACTTCACAGGCTAGTCACAAAGTCTTTGCTGCCTGTCACCCATCACCAGCATTTTGTTTATTCCACTGAGAAGTTCTTTGGAACTAATGCTTACCTTCCCAAAGAAATGGTCTGATATACTGATATAAAATCAATAAATCAAGTATAATAGATGTTTAAATCAAGTACTAAACCACTGGTAAATGTCAATGTGATACCTAACACATAATTTCCTATTTAGCGAATTCATTTTAACACCTGTAGGAGCCTGTTGATTTTTAAACCAACTGACTGTAGTGTTTTAAATACTCTGCAAGAAATCTATTGTTACGAATGTTAACTCTCTTGTAACTACTCCTGGAGCCAAGTTTAATTTTAAAGTTGGAGTGATTAAGATATGAGCCTAGATGTCCAAGACACAGAATACATGGTATGAATTTAAACAAGACACAAGAAGTCTTTGTTTTCTGGTGATGACAAAAAAGTAAAGTAGTGGTGAGACATCACAGGATGGCAATTAATGCCACCTGATACATGAGGTAGTATCAAAGTACCTGCTATTTACTGGCTCAGTCTCTGTTCACAAGGATGATGCCTACTTAGATTTAAAAAACCTGAACAGAATGATGAAGTGTGAAATTACACATGAACCCTGAGATTTATTTGAATCCTGAATTTCTCAGACTAGGAAGCAACGTATGTCACAACAAAATGAGGCATCACGGTTATGGAGGAATGGAAGTTACTAAGATATGAAAATAGTATTTTACAGTATTTAAATTGGTCATCTTTATGAAAGCTGACATTGATGTTCAAATGTTGAAAGCACTGTGTACCTTTGTAAGTATTGCTGAGCATCCCCAGTTTGTCCTGGCTGCTTAACTGGATTAATTTTCTTCCAGTATTAGATTCACATTATCAATGTCCACCATTTTAACATGAAAATCTCATTGCCAATGGCAGCAAAATAATAGATATGGCATTTCAGAGTATACCTTTTACACCTTCGTTAATAAATGCAAGAAGAGAGGAATGAGAGAATGAACAAAGCCTTCAGAAATCACTAATGAAGGGATTGGCATGTAAGTATAAGCATAGAATTTCTTGCCTGTAATAGAGAAGGCAAAGCAACTAACAAACCAAAGGTTTTTGTTATGGGTTCACCCATTTCAGCATGCACTGCCAAGTTCTTTTTAGCTGTTCACAACAGGACTGTTTGTGACATAGATGAATGATATTTTCATTAGCATTAAGGAATAGGATATTAGAAAAGTTATCCCTAACACTTCTGATGGATGTTTGCCAAATGTAATCATGTTCATTACAAAATGAGGATCAGTAAGATCAACTTCAATGAACAAAGCGGGAAATGTGTGAGATCTTCACAAACTGCACAAAACAAGCTGCAAAGAGCTATCTATTTTTAAAGGAGGTGTTCTTCATATGTTTATTGAACAGACTTGAAGAAATTATGCTGTATTATTATAATGGCTTAGTGTCTTGTCTGGAAACAAATCACAATTGGGTTATGAAGGGTTGAGTTCACAGTACAACGATATGGTGCAGACATACCTGCACTAGTTTCAAAATGGTTTTGCAGATTTCCCTTTAAGAGGATAATATTATAATTTCAAGTTGGAGAGCTATGATTCCTCTCTTCTGCCTAAATGAAAAGTCTATTTCTCCACTTCCCCAAAATGCCATAGTCTCATACACAACAGCTGTGTATGTGTGAAGGACATCATAATAATTGTGGCAGCCTTCTCAGTAGTAGACATAATTGAATCCCTTCAGGAAGAGGAGTTGAGAAATCAGGTCATCTGACTGAATTTATCTATGTCCTGCATCTAAGTATGCTCTGTATAGGTGAATAATAGCATTCTTTCACCTGTGGGCATTAGTTAACAGGACAGTAGCTACAGCAGTATTTCTGGAGTTACTATTTTAGAAGCAAAAGAATATTGAAAAAAACATTTACTGAATATGGCTTTTCTGGGAACGTTAATTTTGAAGACTGCCTGGTTTGAAATTCCTGAGCAAGCCTTGGTATGGAAAAAGCATCCCAAAGACCCCAATATCCCAAAGCATATGCTGAAAGACATTTGGAAATTTCTCTTCAGAAGTCTTAAGCACCTGTAGACTTCAACATTTTAAGTTAGGAGATAAGTTTTAAGGCACTGATTCTTGGATACCTAAATTTTATCTAAATTCCATTTTACACATTAAAGCCAATTTTGCATTATAGCTCTCACCTCTCTCTGCACTAAAGCCTTTTACTTCTAAAATGGGGATAAGTGTGCTTTTCTTCTCATAGGGATGTGAGCATGGTTGCATGAAATACAGTTCTTAATTACCACATCATGGGGTTGTGTAGCTGCCTAGAGTTTGCTTGCAGTTTCACCTGCAGACGACAATACACATAGCACTGCAATGTGTAAAAAATCTCAGAACTAAGATTATGACTAAAGCTTTAATGGACAACGACGGGTTTTTTTGTGAATTCAAATAATGTTTTACTTTTAGTTGACTTAGAAGTAGTGAAAAGAGCTTTATTTATAGTTCTTAAAATAATATCCATTGTTTATCTGCTAGTGGCTGGATAGCAACATAGCCCAGAAGGTGGTAATCTGATCATAATTTCATTTTTTATTCTGTTTTATGATACCACTCAGGAACTTCCCTGGAAGCTTCCTGCTCTTCGGTCTTATATGCTCATGCAGTGCTGTAGAAAGACACAAACATGTGGGAGGGCAGAGGATGACCTCTCCTCTGACAGGAGCAGACACAGCATTTGGTAAGGTCATCAGGAAACTGGCGCTCCACAGCAGAGGATGTCCCTCACATCTGCAGGAGCTCCAGGGAAAGGTAAGCACACGGTCAGATCCTTGCCAGCTACCCTGAACAGGGCAGTGCAAAGAGGTGATGTGCTGGTGCACAAGGTGAGTGGCTTTCCACAGGCTCTGCCAGCCCATGCTTCACATCCTTCAGTCATTGGTCCTGATCATGGAAGACTGCACAGTCCTTCACCTCAGAGCAATGGGATGACAAGATTGGCCTATGCCTCAGTTCTCACCTACAGCCTATAGAGCCGATGGGAGAAGAAGAGTAAAAGTCTTCCCTCCCTTCAGGGCCACGGTGGACAAGAAGGACAGATACTGATTCTGTGATTTCCCTGGTGGTTCTCCTTACCACATCACACATGTACAGGGCAGGAGATTCCCACAGCTGAAGCCTCATCAGCTTTGCCCTTGACAGCAGATTAAAATTTCCCTGGACAACAGTTTTAATGTAAAGGTTGACAGGAAGTGAAGTTGTACCTTTTTATACAGCTTACTGGTGTGTTCATAAGATGCCCGCAGGGCAGTGGAGTAAGCAGTAGGATGCAGGTGCAGGCAAAATCTCTGTTTTAGTAAATGATGGGATAGCCCTAGTCCCACAGCAGGCTCTGCTCATCTGAAACCCAGATGCAACGTTTGGCCTTTAAGGCACTCTAATTTGAACACTAGGGATGTCACATAGGTCATGTGCACTCCTTCCTGAGAATGAATGACCAACATTCAGTCTAATTTTGGTAGCTGGCACAGGAATTGCTACATTATGACAGCCATACCCTATTATCTGGTGATAGTTCTGCCCAGAAAATCCATGGTGTCTGAGATGTTATCCCAGCAATTCTAGTTAATTTTAGCGTCTGTAGACAGGAGCTGAAACTTCAAAGTATGAAAAGAGAGCCTGACTACATAAATAAGCTTTATAGACGCATGAAGTGAAGTGAGACTGAAATTCTAATTCTTTATATATTGCATCCAATAATTGGCGTTTTACACCATTTCTATCAAAAACAGTTTTTCTATTTTACAGTTTCATTGTAAAATATAAAATTTCATTTTCTCAGGCTTTAGATCCTTTTATAGAAGAGTAAAAGTATACTTCATGAAATCTCCATACACATTACACTCTATCCATAAAACCTCCATATGACAAAACCAATAAATAATATGCACCCAGAAATAGCTCTGCACCATCCATTTTCCCAGTGATTTCTCTAGGAGCTGCTGAGTAGGACTTTTGTATATCACAGCAGCTACCAAGATGCCCAAACTAAGGTCCTGGAGTCTTGCTGTATGGTATTGAGGTTTTAAAATCTTGCTCAAATTTTTTAGACATTTTAAACTGATACACAATTTACAATTACTCATATTCAGGCATTTTTGAGACATCATTGCAAAACTGAGAACAGTGTTCTTCCTAAAATGAGGAAGCAAAAGATTTTTGGTGAGAAAGAGAAGTTTAAAAGCCATTGCATGGGTGAAAAAATACAAATTAAAAGGTGTCAGTCAAAGTTACAGCTGCATGCAGGATAGCCTTAGCTGAAATCATGAAGTTCAGGCTACTTTAAATAACTTAAAAATATCAAACTCAGTTTCTTCAATCTGCATTTCATGGATAAGTGGTCTACTGAAATCAAGTTGTAACTTCATGAATGCATTGATCAAGCGAAGTTGATGTGCCTCTGAAATCCCATCTTCCTCCTCACCTCAGCTACTTACTCTTGCCCTGAATGTGAGCAGAAAGCTAACCTAGTAAAAACAAATCATTATTTTTCAACCAGTGTTCTGGCTCACTACCCAGCAAGACAGGGATGAGCAGCCAAGAAAAGAGAGTATATTGGACTACTTCTTTCAGCAGTAGTGACGACTTACATTATTTTTCAAATTATGGCCCTAGCAAATTTTGGGATAGATGCATCTCAGTCTCAACTGATGCAGACTTACAGCAAGCATTTCATTAAGGATTTCACTGCTTCTTCTCTGCTCCAGTGAAGGAACTGTGAACCCAAATACTCATCCAGTTCTCTCAGTGATATCAATGGGTCTCATGTCAGATGTTTCATTATTTTTGTTTATTATACCAAGAGCATGTAGAGTTTCAAAGTCAAGGCAAACGTCAGGTTTCAAAATTCAATCATGAAACCTCTGTAGTTTTGCTCCACATTAAAAAAGAGAGCAGACATGGTTTTAAATGAGAATGTGAATTATGATTTTTCAACCACATTCAACTAAAAAATAGCTGCAGGGGGCTTTAAAAAGTACTTACTTTCAGGCAGAGATAAAAACTGTAAAAAATTGCAGGCCCCAGAAATGAATGTTCCGGGAAGTCATGAATATGCAAAGACAAGTAAGTATAATACAGACTTTTTTGCAATGTTAAAAGTAGCAGGTGCTACCCATAAGCTTTCTATAATAATACAAAAACATTGGTACATGAAGAAGAAAATAATATCACTAGGTTTTTTAGGAAGATTAATGGCAATAATATTTATGAAGACAATTTCTGTATTACTCAGATTTGTAGTGCTCTTGAATACTCATTCAAGTTTACTTCAGCAGCTGCTGTCTGTTCTCTACTTAACATCTGCCTTTCATGGACTTGATAGTTGTGTGGAGAGTTTATTTTCACTGCCCTTCTGCCCCCATCCATACCCCCCACCCCTCCACCCCCTTCTTTTGTATGTTGTGGCATTCAATTTTATATTGTTTTAATTTGCAACATTAAAACATATCATAATTTTAAAAAAGCCAGGGTTCTTTCTGCCCAAGAAATTTGGGTAAGTATAGTGGTTTTTTCTACAAATCTATCTTTATATGGGCAGCAATGAACTGATTGGGCTGAAGAACTGCTGTAGGAGTATTCCTTCCCCTACAGAAGCAGTCTTGGGCCAGTGCAGAGGTGGAACTGAGTCTCTTCTCCCTGGAAATGAACTGCCACTGGGGGCCAGGAAAGCAGTGGTCCCAGTCTGTAAGTAAATGTTATGCAGATTTCAGAAAGGCATGATCACAAACTGAGGAAGGGGCTTTATGTAGAAGAAGGTCAGATCTGTGGTTCTTCATGGAGGAAAAAATGGTTTGGTGTAGAAAGATGTTAGTTACGCAAAATCTACAGCTGAATGAACTGTTACCCACCAGGTGACCCAGCTGGCCCAGTTCCTTCTTTAAATGTGTCAAGCCCCAAAATGCAAGGTGGTCAGTAGACTTCTGTAGAAAGGCTGCTGTGCTGAAACAGAGTGGTTTGAGATGTTTCCTTAAAAAGAGATATTTATATTGGCATCTTTTTCATAGCAAACCAAAACTAATCACTAAGCCCCTTTGGGTGTGGTGTTCAAATTTTCCTCTGCACTAGCTGAAGCTGAACTCCTCCCTATCATATTCCAGTGACTGCAGCTGCAGCAGCTTTGGTGACTGAATTTGTTGGAGCACAGGACTCCACAAGGCCTGAACCAGGTACTTGTAGATAGTGCAGAGAGACAGCCACTATTTCCTTTTTATACTTCAGATTAATGAGGCACTGTTATTTCATGAAGTTAAATGGGAGCTGTCTATATTTGACTTACATAAAATGTATTTGAGAATCCAGGTCTATCAGTACCATAACTTCCTAAATAGTTACTTCAAGTAAATGTGCCAGCATTTTGTTTAAAATTATCTTTTAAATAGAAAAATCTAGAAGATAACAAAATTATTACCAACTTGGAATGTGCTGTATAGGATCACTTTCTCTGCAGGAAAAGCAAGGATGAATCTGCGTGCTGCTTCCGAGTCTGGTCCACACTCTGCATTTGAGCATAGGTGTCTATCACTGCACTCTAGTGGACTGCTTTCATGCTGATTTAGATGATGGAAGATGTTTCTGCTCCCTGAGGGTTGATAGGGGGTCAGGCTTGACCTGGAACAGAATCCAGTGAGATACTGCAAACACATCAATGTCATTTGGTATCTACTGGTAAAACAGCAATCAATGGCCTTGTCAAAGTCTACACACGGTCACTGCACTCTAAGCATGGATGTAATTTTGGGAACGCTTTAACAGAAAGGCAAGGCTGATATGGAGAATTGTGCGGTATTAATCTTTTCCTTCTTTGTCTACTGGAACGAGTTTTCCATTGAGATATTTCCATATAATAAGAGGAACCTTGAACATATGGAACATATGGAACATTTGGTGTATCTACAGGATACTATTTAAGATTTTATTTCTAATTAAATTTTAGAGTGTTTGAACCTAAATCTCATTATTAGTTAACAGGATTTGCCAATTAAAATTACGTACCTTGGAAGTATTTCCTCCATTTTAAAGTGTAGTCTTTGTACATTGCTGATTTATTCTTGTATCTTGAATTTTTTCAGGGAATGGGGCTAACCAACTATATTTTTAGCAGCATTGTAATTTCATGCATTAAATTTATTCATTTAGTAGTTATTTTAATGGGTTGGACAATGAAACCAGGACAGACAATTCCATCATTAACCTGAGTTTTCAATGGTTTTGGTTTTGTTCCCTCATTAAACATTCTTTAAGAGGATTTCACTTGATTTAGAATATTTAAATCACTGTGCAATACATCTATTCTTTTAATGAGTTTATTCCTGTTTTAAGGTATTAATTAAAGCAGATTGTAGAAGAGGTAAATACAGTAAATGGATAAAGAAGTGTCCAGGCAAAAGGTTAAGGATTTGCTGTCATTATACAAAATGAAGCTCTTTCTGGAGTCACCTCATTAATGGAAAAACCTTACTCTCTTACATGCACCAACAAGAAGTTCATTACTCAGTGAACCTCTGCTTATCAGGGATTATTAGTTCCTTTTTATTTTAAGAAAGACTTTATCCTCTAGTAACTAAGACATCCATGCCTGTGGTATGAGCTTGGCTTAGCAGTGTGAAATAGTCATGGATTCAGATTGTTTAGCCAACAGATTTCCTCACTGGATGGACTGGGAGGCTGGAAAATAAAGGATAACATCAGTAGAGAGACAGATGAACTTTCAAAGTGAAAAAAAATCTTGCAAATTTAATTTGCAGACTGGGAATGGAAATGTCATTGCCTCACTCAGAGGGTTAATCACTTTCTAATTTAAACTGGCAAATTTTATAATGACAGTGTGAAATTAGCAGCATTTTATTGTGTTAATTATCTGCAGGACACTACATCATTACTTCTAATAAATGTAAATGAGATTGCCTCTCCTAGGACAATATAGAGGCAAGGTGAATTTTTATTGGCTATTTACTAGATTTGAGACAAATTTTTTCTTCCCCCCCCAATGTAAAGCATATTCAATATATTTTACTGCACTGCCTTGTTTTCTGTGCATTTTAGCCAATAAACTATACAGTGGATTTTAAAGGTCATTACAACTCCTTGCTCATTTGAACTAATTTTCACTTAAGGCAAGGCTGATGGTAAAAAATCATGTCAGATGTATTAGAATTAGGATGTAGGATTGTAGAGTCTAAGTATATCAATAGTTAAATATTCAACTTTTTTTGACAGACTCAAAATGCCTACTAGCATGTGCCTTTGTCAAAACAGATGAGAGTGCTTTTCCAGTAGGCCTGTCATTCAGCGTGCTTGATGCTGCAATGTAAGGCAAGGCAATGAATGACATAAGAGGCATTTACAAAACTTTACCAAGAAGCGAATGAGTGGAGTATTCTGCTTTGGCAGAAAACTCTTTTCAGCCAGAGACATATTAAGCTATCAGACAACAAAAAATAAAGGTTTCACACACATAATGTGCAAAATTCACAAATGTGAAACTAAAGTCAGAGTCCCTTTGTGGATATACACTTTTCTTTACTGAAAAACAAAACAAAATTTGTAATTAAGGTAATGAGGTGATCAGGTGGGTTTTCTTGTTTGTTTACTTGTTTATTACTTTCTCTTAATCTTTGCCATCATATCAATCTCTGTATCATATATAATTCTCTGCATTTAAGGACTGAGCATGTCAAAGGAAAAGCTAATATTTTCCAAGGTAGGATTTGTGAAGGCGTTTCTGAACTTTTAAATGTTTTGTTTGATCCCTCTGGTTACCATTCTTTTTGTCTGAGAATGGCTGGGGAAAAGAGCTAGAATCAGAAACAAGAAATCTACCAATCACAGAATAAGAGAGCGCATCAACAGCACAACCACTAAAAAAGTTTTTTTTCTAATTCTAATTTCTGGACCACAATCACTTCCCTCCACATCATTGTATTTAGATGATGCCACTGCAATGTGACTCCATAGGTTTGCCTGATTAGTGAGTAATCCTGTGTTGACACTCGGTGCACTCTCTGCAAAGACACCTCTAAACATAGATGCTAAACAGTGTAAGACTTGAATCTGCTGTCTGCTAATGATACTCATGATTGCTTTATTGATTGCCTGTGATAATAACTGGTCATGAATCTTTTGTGATCTTTTTCTTTTCAAGTGTCATTACATAGGTAAGCATTTCCCAAGTTGCCATGCTGTTTAGGATGGTCTCCTTTCGCCCACCCAGATGGGTCATGGCTCACTATACTCAGTTCCCCAGGAATAACCTCCTTAAGCCTTTTCCCCTTGAAAGCATTTGTAAGCAGTTGAAGGTCATGATTGTTCACTCACGAGATCAATATACCATTAAATTGTGACAAAAAGCACTACCAGACTATTAAGTCTTCAGTCATACTCTCAATAATTCTGATAAAATGATGAGCTATTTTAACCTCACAGTGGCTATTAACAGTTGATTGAAAACCCAACCCAGTAAGAATGCATTGAGATAAACTTTATGGAAATTCTGCCTTTCAGACAATTTTGTCCTGAACGATCCACCTTATTTGCTTTGCACCCTTGTCTGTATTGCATTAGAGCCACACAACACCACTCAAAATCGAGGCTGAGTACCAGGTTCAACAGGGGCCATTTTGATAATGTCTTATAGTCCTGGGCTAACTTCCTACTACTTTGAGGCCTCCTGTAACTAAACTAGCCTCTTCTTACTAGAAAAGTGGTAGCATGTGTAGTCAACACCTGAAGATGTCTTGGAATAAAGAGGGTTTTTGGGGTAAAGAAGAGGCCACTAATGGGAAAAATGCCATACTTTGCTCCCATGAAAAATCCTATTGTGGCACAAAATGAAATGCAAATATGTTCCGTTTGTTGCCTTTCCATTTTACACCATACCAAAATGAGCATGTTGGATAAGATACCAGACAGCCCACTGTCAATGCAGTTGTATTAAATAAGTCCCTAAAAGAGAAAATGAACACCTGAAACTGTCTGATGTTCTGGCAGCTGAGGAAAAGCCCACTCTCTTTAGCCATCAGCCCTCCCTGGCCAGATCTCCCTGGACATGTTAATAGCCTAAATGTAAGAAAAAAGGAAACAACAAAGCTTCACATCGGCTTCCACTGATCTACTAGTGTATCATATGTAAAGAAGGAGCCTAAAATCTCCTGGCTGTATCCTAGTTACTGTCTTAGATACGTTAATTAGGAAAAGAGACCCTGCTTTAACGGTACTAATAAATTCATCTAATTTATCTTCAGGTTTTTTAGAGGATAGGAAGAGGCAGAATTTAATTTCATTTGCACTTCCCTGACATTTCTAGTATTTCAAGTCATCAGTCTTTTACCCCACTACAATGCCAAGCTTTCCTGGAGCATGCAAGCCCTTCCATGAGGTAGGGTACTGTTTCCGAGAAAGAGTGAAGAAGGGGAAAGTCTGAAACAGTATTCTGCAATTCAACAAGCAGCAATACAATATTGAATTAATTGATGGAATAAATACACTTTCCACTAATGTGGAAGACAGTGTCACAAAAGGCACAAAAGACACTGGAGCTGGTCACAGGCAGAGGGTCTGCACCTTGCAGTTGTGCCTTGGGGAAAGGATTGGTCGCATTTGGTAGTCCGAGTTCTAGCCAACATTGCAGCTAATTTTTTTTTCTTCTTTTAATACACAATGGCTTATTTAGCACTCAGACTGACAAATGGAGCCAGAATGAAGCTCAACACAAGCAAAAAGTTACAATATTTATGATAATTATTATGCACTGCCATAGGGTTGATATGCCTAATGTAACTGCTGGGCTCTGAATTTACCATAGAAATCTTGTGTTTAAAATTATTCAAATGTATAAAAGAACTAATGCTAAGGATGCTGTATTTCTGCCTGTACAATAGCCCCTATACTCATTAATGGTATTATACATTACATTATATTTTGCAAAGTCCTCTTGAAATCTTTCAACAGGATGCCAAGCCAAGTATCTGGCTTTGGATTGTTTCTACAAGGAAAGCATTGTTTACAGATATTAGCAACCAAATTGCATAATAGTTTACAGCATTAGCCAGTACTGCTTCAATGCATGCATGAAACAGTTTTAAAAGACTTATTGTTTACTTGTCATTTCTTTCAATCAGCACAAGCAGCCAATTGTGAATGAGAACTCAAAAGTGTAAATTTATGCCATCCTTTGTTTACATGAACAAGAGTATATTAAAACTTGTCTAGAAAGATATTTATGCTTGTATATGGAGACCTGGCATACCAATTTAGCCAAACAAATTTTTTTCATAAGGAAAACAAATAAACTCTAAATAAAGAGGATATTTCTGCAGGTCACAAGTAATGGAAAATGCAGTTCAAAAACCTCCATCTAATCTTAATATAAGTGGTGTCATTGGCTAATATAGGAAAAAAATCGCTGCTTTGCATTCCTTAAAACTTAAGGCTTATTTTACAGGAAGCCTTACTGCACTAATACGTGTTAGTCAGGAAATGAAATAGTCCTGCTGTATCAGTAGTCTGTGAATACAGACAGTGATATTACTTTGTACCATGCAGTCAAACCATAATACAATAGAGTCAGTGCACTTAAAGCCATATTGTCAGCACTTACTTTTCTGCAGTCGTGGGTCCTTCTTCTAGTTGTCCCACGCTTTATCGTAGTTTTCTACAATTGAGTCTTGTCTCAGAAAGATGACACTTCCCATTAGGGTCTAAATTAAAAACAAAGAAATGAAATGGAAAATGGTGATGTACATTTAATGGATAAACAAACTCCTTTGCTCGGAACTCATTTCTCCCATTATGAGTTCAAACAATATGGTGTTACGATACAAATGTACTTTTGGTACAAGGACCCCACTTGGAGCACTGCATCTAGCTCTGGAGTCCTCAGTACAGGAAAGACATGGACCTGTTAGAGTGGGTCCAAAGGAGGGCCACAAAAATGGTCAGAGGGATGGAACACTTCTTCTATGAGGAAAGGCTGAGGGAGTTGGGGTTTTCCAGTCTGGAGAAGAGATTGCTCCAGGGAGATCTTATAGCAGCATTTCCATACTTATACTTCAAGGGGGCTTTTAAGAAAGACGGGGACAAACTTTTTAGTAGGGTCTGTAGTGATAGGACAGGGAGTAATGTTTTCAGATTAAAAGAGGGTAGATTAAGAGTGGATGTAAGGAAGACATTTTTTATGATGAGGATGTTGAAACTCTCGAATAGGTTGCCCAAAGAGGTGGTAGATGCCCCAGCCCTGGGAACATTCAAGGTCAGGTTGGATGGGGCTTTGAGAAAGCTGATCTAGTTGAAGATGTTCCTGCCCATGGCAAGGAGGTTGGACTAGATCATCCAACCCAAACCATTCTATGATTGATTCTATTTACAGCCTGCTAAAGCAGAATCAAATGATGCTTTGAATACATATTTTGTTAGCTTCATTATATGAAAGAACGCTGTGTATAGTCATGCAAACTAATCTTCATTTCCTCAAACAAGGGATTGGGTATTTGTGTTATTTTACTGATTAGACTAAGAATTGCATTCTAGCTCTAGCATAACAAGGCTACTTGAGCTGTGTTATTTGTTTATTGTCTCTGAACTGTCTAGGTTTTTTTTTTATTTTGTGTCTCTCACAAAATGCAAAGCTCAGTCCTGTCCAACTGTAACTTCTTTGCTGAAAGCACACCATTACCCCACATTTCTCTTTTTTCCCTGTTTTTCTGGAGCTCTGGGTGATATCTAGGAAGGAAGAACATTTGCTGCTGGTTCCCTTTTTTTTAGCAGAAGATCACCGATCACCAGCTTTGTTCTTGCTGTTCTGCAAGGGACGGGTAAGGGTCAGGTGAGGATGCTTAATGTGCAATGGTTCTTCTCTATGTCCTTTACCTCTCCTTCTAATGCAGAACAGAAAGACACATACCTGAGGCACCTTTCTCCTCCTTCAAAGGAGAAAGACACAGTGGCATCTGGAAAAAGTAGAAGAACATGAATTGTGTAACAAACCCCTTTTTTCTGTCAAATTCTCACCTAGAAAAACAGCCAGCTAAGAAGATAATATGATAACATGGATGGGTAACGGAATGGAAATGGGTAGAAGGGTTTTTAGGTCTATTTCTGTTAGATGTGGGTTTGTTCAGTTACGTTCCTTTTTGGTTGAACAAATTGTCATTATGCACCTTTTTAGCAGCAGGCAGATCTCAGAGTATTAGGGATTTTGCAGTATTTCTGAAAACAATTTGTGTAGGAGTGTCATTCAAAGCAGAGTCAGAGAAAACACTGCACTGTTTTCTGTTGTTGTGTGTTTTGTTTCAAAAGTAAAAAGCAGGTTGATTCTATGTATTAGGATAAGAGCTTCCATATGCTACTTTCCAACCCCCAAAGCTCTCTGTCTAGTCTAGCGTATGTGTGTCTTTTTTTGTATGCATAGGAAAAAAAATACAAAAAATATAGAAGATACAGCATTTATTTTTATTCAAGCATTCCCCCGCTTAATTTCCCATTACATCAATTATCTGTTGATTTTTATGTCAATTATTTGCATAAGAAATGGTGCATGGGAGAAAAAAAGTCTACTGCAATCAGTTGAATACCAAAGTACGCTTGCCTTTTTAATTTGAGGAAAACTTTTTTTTAAAAAAAAAAAAAAAAAAGCCTTTTTTCAACTTCTTTTTTTAAGGCAAAAAGAAGTGGCATTTTACCTGTCATTGTACTGCATCCATAACTACAGCCTACTAAAGGTGTATCATTTCACAATCTCATCTGCATTGCTAAACAATATTTGAAACAAAGCATATTTCCCTATGATATAAAATAACACTATCAACCCCTCCCCAAACTGTGAGCAGGTTCTTGTTTCCAAAAGATTAAAATAATTATTACAGTAACCTAAAAATCTGCTGACTCAATACTTGATTTGAATGCTGATTGGATCCCTAACGAGCTAAAAGTGCATCTTTGAAAACTGGTTATCTCTGAGGAAAGTAATTAACAAAAAAGATGTAGCTGTCCATACATTAGCAAAGTGCAGAACCCTGACTGGATCAATGCTGTGGTTGGGGGAATCTGCTGTGTAATAATATCAGCACACTGTGCTCTGTTTATTTAGAAGTTCAGAGCCTGCGTACTAAAGTAGGTGGATATCATTGACAAGTATCTGCGATCTAGCTCCTGCTGGGCTTGTTCCTAGTCCATCAAAAATCTGCAGTGCCACGTGGCAAAAATCAAAATGATTAGAGCTCTCTACTCAACAGAGTCCCAGGTTGCAATAATAGTGATACATTAGAGGTCAGGTCCAAGATTCATTTACCGAACTGTGAAGGAAGGTTAGCCTGATGTGTGCTCTACTCTGTGGTATATAAGAGTGAGTTTGCTTCAGTTAAAGTAAGAAATAATACAAAGAATCACCTCTGCTTTCAAGCCAAACAGGCAGCATCTGAAGACAAATTCCTGTCACAAAAGAGCAGTTGGTTCCTAGCCTGTCCCCTCTGGAAAAACAGCCGAGCTGCTGAGTATGCAAATCAAATATTTATCTATTTATTTATTTATTTATTTATTTATTTATTTATTTATTTATTTATTTATTTATTTGTAATGTACATAGTAGCCTACACCTAGTGTAAAATCTTCTAGTTTGGGCACTTTACAGAGGAACCATGTCACTTCTCTAAAACACAGCCATTCTGGGACTGGAATGTAGTCCCAGTGCTACAGTCCATTAGTTTATCTATGACATCTTTTCTTTTTGCTCTAGTCATTTTTGTTACACTTCTCTGCATCTTTCCTCTTTCTGCTATTTCCTCTTGAAGGTAAGGCAACCAGATGGAACACAGTCTTATAAGTGAGGCCATATTGTCAGTTTGTATAATAACATCATAATATTTTGCTGGATTTTTTCTTTTCCCATTTCTCAATGCAGACTAAAAGTTTGTTTGCATTTTTAAAACCTTTTTTCCAATTGGCTACATTCTGCCTGGTATGTAATGGTTCAGGATTTTTTTTCCTTTCACTGTGGATTGACTTGTGAGTTTCTATATCTACTATTGTATTGACTAATCATATATGTCCAATCTAAAAAAAAAAACAAACCCAAACGAAGAACACTTAAAGTGTGTCCTTCAAGTTAGTCAGATACCTTAAACAAATGGTGTGGGAATGACTTTTAATCATCTGAGTGAGAAAATAAGTGTATGAAAATGTTCATTATTTGTTGTTCACTATTTTACTGTTTACTCCATGGAGGGAGTAAAAAAAATGTTAGAAGCTTTAGACAACCAGTAAAAATATCACAAATAACAATTAGTCATATTAGAGTGTTCTCTTGATTCACTTAATAAACTGGAAATTATTCATCCAAACTATGTAAAAATATAAATATTTATTACAGCAAGCAAAACAAGGATCTGATTGCAACTTATTAATTAATTGGGGCTTTTCTGAAATCAAATATTTCTCAAATATATTGGCGAATTCTGCTTTTACCTTTTTTTTTATTTGCTTGGGTTTTCTCTCATTTGAAGTTTTAATCTTGAATTTAAGCACTAGAAAGATAACAGACATAAATTTACAGCTAAATGCTCCATAAATACACACTAATTCCCTAAAACTCTGTTTCTAAACTCAGTATACCTGTCAGTGCTCAAAATTGCTAAGAATCACATGAACATGAATCACATGAACACTACAGAAAACTTGGGTCTTTTCAACTTCATAACCTCAATACTGGAAGAAGTCTGGCAGAATCTTGCAAGAAAAGGGCTAGCAGAAAAGTACACATACTAAAGAAAAGGATTGTTCAATATATATATTACACTGATTAGATTATTCCAACACATTTCTCTGAAATGGTTGAGGAAGGTGAATATTCAGACCCTGTCAGATGGAGAGGGCTGTGTGAGGTTCAAATTGTGAGAATACTTTTTTTTTCTATTTTAATCATAGGAAAATGCAATATCAGACGTGGAATGAGAATGCAAACTAGCATAGTGAAGCACAACTAAAGTATGGCAAATTGGAAACCTGGATGTAAAACTGCAAAGAATAAGCACAAGCAGGAAGACTCTTGGCAGTCAAATATGTTAGATGTCTCCTTGAAATGCATGACAGTGTGTTAAGTTCTGCCCAAACGGGAATGGTTTGTATAAAGGGGTTAACAGGAGAAAGCAAGCAATGCTGAAGCTGGTAAATGGTAGCACACTCAGAATAAGTCACTCTAAATCAATAGTATAAAGCTCCATAAAAGTACTAAAAGACATACAGGGAGGTCTGCGTGATGAGGTCAGCAGAGAGGAACTTCAAAAGGCGCAACACGGGAAAGGAATTGAACAGGGGAAAAATAAAGGAAAAAAAAGCAGACTACCAGGCAGTGAAATCAAAGTTTACCTTAGAGGCAAAAAGAAATCATAATAAATGAAAAAGAAATAGAGGTAAAAAAACTATGTATGAAAAAGCGATGTCAGGTAAAGAAAAAGTCTAAGGTGTCTATATTTAGATTTGAGAAACATGACAAAGAAAATAACTATTGCTAGGAGAATATGTTCAAAGAATGCAGATAAATATTTGAAATATATGAGGGAAAGTTTTATAGGGACAGAAACGGGGAAAAGTCAAGTAACTGCAATCTCACATTTACACAGCAACGCATATTGCAATTGCAGCTAAAGTGTTCTTGACTTTCTTTTCCAAATCAGCGTGTCTGTGTACGTGCATATGAACGTGTGACTGCACAATCGCTTAAATGCAAAAGGCAGTGGAGCAGAACAGAGCAGCTATTTAGAACTGCACAGCGACGAGACATGGCACTTTAGGACAGGAAGTAAAGGAGAATATGGTATCCAACTGAAGCTGCAGAAGGGATTTTATGTCAACAGAATGCAATTACCAAAACTGGAGTATTTCCAGGACAATAGAACTAGCATAAGGGGATAATCATTATTGCCTGAAATTGAATATAATAAAGAAATTAGTTAGACAGAGATAACTTTTCAGAGAAGGGAACAAGATGAGATGGCAAAAGAAATTGGAAATGGTAGTAAAAGGCATGATCTCCTAACAATGAGAGATTGCAGATATAAGCTAGGTCATACTGAATAAAAGGATATGAATCCAGCATTTCTGCAGGCATTAAAATTATTTGAACTTTTATACTCTAAAGAAAGGTAAAAATTTGGGTGAAACCTTTCTCTCTTCACTCATTCCATGAGCTATGGATGCATAAGAGAGAAAACCAGCATCTGGCTAATAAGAAAGATCTGAGTCTTGCCATAACTCTGAGTAATGCATGCATATGTGACAGTAGACTCAGAGGCTGGAGCTTTGCAAAACAACCACAAGCTGTTTAAGTTTGTCATTAGATCTGGAGACAACCCCTGTTCACATCCTGAATTTCCCTGTGCACATTTCAAAGAAAAAATACACAGAGAAAAAAGTTTAAGATTTGAAAGTTTAAAAGATCAAATAATGCCCAATTGCTTTTCTTTGAAACAGAAGCTAGGGCTGACAATTCTCAAAGCTAGAACAAAACCCAAAATGTACAGCTCCTTCATGTATCTCATAATTTCATTTCAATAGCTTTATCAACTGGTAAAGCAGAGGTCCAATTTCTCAGCTGCTGTGACTCTCTGTAGCATCTCCAGTGTTAATTTAATCCAGTTGAGGGCCCAGGCAGGACATTTAGCTATGTGCTTCATTCTGCCTGTGCACGCAGCATTGTAAATGCACCTTTCAATGGAGTGTGTGATTATAAAGGATTGATAATACATGCAGTGTTACCCTACAATACCAGAGAATAAATGTGATAACATTTGCTAAAGTAGATGAGCTGTGATCTTTCTGAGTCATAATAGAAATCACCCTTTCCTAAGACATTTTGTGCTATTTTGCTTTGTTTTAATTCTTTGAAATCTTAAGTAAATTCTATGTAAATAATCAGAAAAAAAAAGAAATTAAAAATAAAAAAGAATGAGGAAGGCAAAACAGAGAGATGTTCATGACAATGGAGAACTGTTTGAGTAAGTATCTCAAAGGCTTGACAGAGGAAAAGCTACGGACATACTTTACTTGGATTTCAGCAAAAGCTTTTGATACAATGCCATATAGGAATCTAATCCAACAGATAATCATTAAATTTATTATGAGGTGAGCTACTCGACTGGATTAAGCCCTGGTGTGTGAGTTGACTTGGTTTAGGGTAGAAGGACCAGTGGAATTTAGCAAAGAAACAAGTCCACTTGGCGACAGACCTCTTTGTTCCTGTCCCTTGTAGGGAGGTTTAGAAGAGAAAAGAAGGTTAACTTAGAGTGAAATTTTACCTTTCTGCTGGCATATCGGTCTTCTTTCATGGAGGCATTAGAACAGTTTCCTGTGAGCAAAATTAATGAACCAAGTCTTGATTTTTCAGAAGCTGTATTTTCTGTTGTTTTCAGTAACAAACTTGTATTGAACTAGATGGTACCTGCTTACAGACTAATGCTTTTTTAAGGGGGAAAAAGAAGAAAAATAGGAATATAAAGAGGTTTTAATAGTTTTTTAAAAAAAATTACTATTATGAGTGCTTTAATTCATTTTTCTGTTACGGTTTTTCACTTTTCTCTGTGGATTTCTCATATAGTTGGCATAGCTACATAGCTACTGTAGGTGTTATAGCTGAATTTTATCCATCTGCAGAAAACCATACATGAAAATAAGTATACTTCCAAACCTATGAGTTTCCACTCTGAGCATTTATGGCTTCATTAAGCCAGTGGATATTCAAGGCAGGACTTTGTGGTTTTGCAAGTGTGTGAAGTCCTTCAAGCTTAGAATGTGAAAGTGCTTGCAGAGATTCCTAATGAATTATTCCAGCTTTTCACTTGTATTTTCAATACCTCCAACGATCACCACATTTTGATAGCTTTCTCATCACTTCTATGTCAATAGATTGCCACCTTCTTGCTGATATTTGGAGACATAAATGGCAAGCCTGTATGTAAACAACTAATTCCACTTCAGCTGGAATTCCTCACTCATTGGCTAGCCAGGTAATGTGCTCCTACAGCATGTCTCCTGTGAAGGTTGAACCGCTTCTTAGTTTCTTCTTTCTGACCAGACATGGGACTGTTTTTACTTTCTACTGTATAATTCACGTCAGTCAGTAGTAAAAATCATAGGTATATGGATAGGGTTATTAAAGGCTAACATTGTGTGTTAATGATAAGTTCCACGTTCCTTTGGGTTCAGATTCTACCCAGTTTGCCTAATCAAAGTGTGTCACAGCCAGAAGCTTGTGCTTACTACCTGTTTCCAGGAACTACAGTAATTAATTACTTCATGTTATGCCAGCTCCTGGGGTAATGATAAAAAGAGGTTTCAAAAGTGGTCAATTCTTTAAATCATCCATGTAGTGCTTCTTCTTGTATGAAGGAGTGACATTCAAAAATAAAACAGACTGAAGTATGTTACGTATTCACTGCATTTACACGTTAGGTATTTGTGGAGATTAAACAAAGAGAAAGGTGAAAATTAAAATTTTGAAATTAGCATGATATGTTTGAAGATAGAAATCAGACTCGATCAAAAATAAAAATCAATTTGGGATTCATTTCTGACAACCCAACCCTTCCCCAATTAATTTGTCTTTAACAATATGGCAGGGATTCTTCACATGTTGCAGGATGTGGCTATCACTAAAAACTTTGTTTCTTCCAAAACACAGGTGTGCTTGAATCCTGCTGACACTAAAGTGCTTGTTTTCTACTGTTCAATTGCCTTCATATTGACAGTCCAGGAAAAAAAGCAAAACATGCAAACTTGGAACAAGTGCAGCTTAACTCATGCTCTGCGGCTGGCTATAGCTGGCCACTGACATTAACGCTGAAGGGATCAGGCACTACATCTGGGGACACTGTCCTGCATAAGCTCAGCCATAGATCCTGTAATGGTCCTTCTTATGTGTTTGGATTTATTCTGTGCTTATGTGTTCTGAGCATAACTCCTGCAGGAGAAACACTTTCTGATACAGCAGGACTTGGCAGAAAAATCACCTCTCACTCACCTGTAGAATTATTAAACAAGTCCTCAGTCTTACTTATTTATTGCTGACACCTACAGTTCTCCTTCTTCCTGTTTCTTGACTAGCAAATAGACCTTTCTACAGAACATGAGCCTTGCAATTCTTTTTAGTGTGGAAGCACATATGTTTTATTCAGTTCTTATATCTTTGCCCAGAGCACAAAGCAAGTCCTTAATAATTTAGTCTTACAGATGACTCAGAATCATCATATCCCAGGCTTACCCTTAAACCAAAGCTATTCATGGTCTGAACTTAGTATTATATCTTTTAAATTCATGACTTTGGGAGCAGACAGTACTTATAAAAGCACATTGTATATATTTTTTTTGCTAAATGTCAAACTATTAAGGTTTGTATTTCATAACTTTTCCAAAGATTAGGAGAAATACAACTTAGTTGCTGTACTTCACAGAGCTGAGAAAGCCTGAGAATAGTTTTTATGATTTCAGCCTCTCTGCAGCAGTCTTTCTAATGCTGCAAGAAAATTACTTCAAAGTACTCTTTTGACAGTCATTCTTGGATACACAGCAATTACTGTCATGCATTTTATGCAGTCGATGTATAGCACTTGGATGTATGTCCCTACTATGGGGCTTTAGAAGCCAATTCCACAGTTCCATCAGAAAGGATCACTCCTCAAGAGCTGCTCTGCCAGAAAGATCTTTGAACAGATAATTCATTCTTTTCTGGCATAAATCTCTAACCATAATCAATTCTGGAATTATTAGGGAAATGCATAAAAACCATAGTGCTCAAAATGTGCAACTTTTTCAGTTGAGTGACATATTTCTCAATTGAGGGACATATCTTTTTCATCTGATCCCAGATACTGATCTGTTTATGCTGCAGAACCTGAAGAATATTTTTTCCCTACCACAAGTACATGCAGACATTACTCTCATCGTGTGACATTCTAAATATTTTTAGAAATATCCAGAAGTGTCACCTTACTGTCTTTACATTAATAATAATTAATAATTATAATTATTAATAATTCAACACTTTGCAAGTATTAACAACTGAATGAGTTCTACAGGTCAATAATGTCTGTCATTCAAAAGTGGGAAAAATCCTGTTAGAGAATAAGTAGTCAGTTTGATGGCAAAGTCCTGGAGGATTACAGGTATTGTTTCTGATTTGCTCTTTATCTCGATGTGCCTTGTGGATGAACTGTAGCAAGATTACAATCATGACCATTCAACCAAAGCCTGAATCTTTGGTGAACAGCTAACTTAAGCTTTATATATTCATATCCTGGAGAAATCAATCTTGTTTCATCCTTCCATTGCATACTAACAAGTCTTCTCAAGGTACCTTAGATGTTTTGTATCAGTGCAAGTTCAGAGGATCAAAAATGAACTAAGAAAATCTATTTTGAAATTAAACTCCTGTTTAGTTTGTCACTGTGTGAACTAAGGTGGATGTTTATTCTCCATAACAGTGGGAGGTCCTTTGTAAATGTCGCTGAAGCAAAAGAGAAACACAAAGAGAGAAGTTACTTTATTCAAGCTGTCTTCCTCTGTTTGCATAGGTGTGAAACAACCATATTTAAATAGGAGCTACTAATATAAGGCTTTTAGCAGGTGGGACGGCATTCATAAAACTTCTGATGGAACATGAAAGAGTATCTGCAGACACTGGAGTACATGATTTTGGCTGTGCATAAGACTGATATGGCTCAAACACCTGGGGCTAGAGCAAGCCTGAATATTTTTGCTGGCTGGTAGCAACTGAATGCTGTTTTGCCAGTACAGTTCTGCCTACAGTCTATAAGAGAGTCTTCAGAACGTGATAATGTCTTCTTTGACCACCAGAAGCTCAACCTTCCTCTTGCTGTGTAAGATTTTGTGTCACAAAGTGATAGTTTTGTTTTGAAATCACGGAACCATTTATTAGCTAAGTCTTGCGTAGGATTTTGGTCCATAGTGGGTGGATTTGATGGTGTGTCAACAGGCATCATGACTGATTAGAACTTTTATTCAGACAGAAGGAAATCAACAAACCACAATAAGCCTACCTTCTCAATCAGGTCAGGCTGAGAGGCCGAGAAGACTGAATGAACAGAACTGGAATCATCTAGTCCCTTGTTTTTCTCCAGTGGGTGAACAGTCACAGGAATATCACAGGATGTGACCTGCACTCAACAGGTGATCTAAAGAACTAAACCAGTAAATATCCACTACTTAAATTAGCCAGGTTCTGCAGGTCTAAGCTGTGATGGCTGTTTTCAGGAGGCATAATTCAAGATGATCAGGGGGTTACTTCATATACATGTATTAAGGTGATGTTGTAGATAAACACCCAATATGTACATACTGCTTTGCTAAGAGCATGCTTTGGTCAGTAACTAAAGTTGTTTGTGAGTTGTCTTAGGTGGCTTGGCCCAGGGTTAATCTTACCTGACATCAGACAAATTCACTGGTAAGTTCCTTGCAGAGTTGTCAGCACAACAAAATCATCAGGCATACGAAGTGCTGTCTGTGCTGTTCGTATTCATCCACTCATGGAGGTGTGCAGTATGATAACCAAACATTACTCACACAAATATGCTATGCCACTCAAAGCCAGTTTTTTGTTAAAGGCTGGTCTGATGGGTAAATAGTAAATAAATACCATGCAATGACTACCCCTATTTCTAGGCTGCATGGAAATAACAAGAAATCACCTAGGTTATTTTTTTAAATCTTTATTTATTGAACTCAAAGCAACTCATAAATTTAGTTTCATTTTATTAGCTCAGTTTCACAGTAATGAAACAGTTTCACACAACCTTGCAATTATTTCTAATTCCTTGTGTAGTACTAGGTGTGCCACTGTGTTTACCTCTTTACAAAAGGCAAACCCACACTAGTACCATACTGTCTAAGGGTCTAATACATTTATCTTATACTGTTGTATCCTTAGACTGTGCTCTCAAAGGCTTGCCCATTTTACTGTGTGATATACAAGCTCAGAGCAACAGAGGTCTGCCCTCCTAAGGAACTGAGCTTAAAGAGATGTTTATAAAACAAAACTGACAATAGTTGGTAGGTACACTCTGTCTTCCCCAAGCCAAGAAGCCAGACCAAATGCCTCCTTTCCTGTGTACAGAAACATAAATATCTTTCAAGAGAAGATCATTTTCAATGAGAGTAAGGTATACATATCAAAATATATCTTTACGTGATGCCAGCAGAAAGTTGAGTGACAAAATCCCTGATTTTCTTCCTGTGGCCTTTCCAGAAGAAAAAGCCAAACCAGGGGCTTAAATGAATGTCTTTAAATTAGTATGTCTCTGTTTGTTAACATTAGTTTTCTTATAGTTTCTTATAGCAATCTTTTAGAAGATAGTTCATATTTTGAAGGAAAAAATATGCTTACTATGTACCAGATTAGAACTGGAATGAATATATTTGTTGGTTATCCCTGAAAAGTTGAGATCAAATGTTTACTCAGGTAAAAAATAACAGTGGGCTTGGTGGCAAAGTTTAGAGCATGGTCTAATGAGGTCATTTCAGACCAAGGCAACAAAATTCATCACTGTATGAGATTTAATCTGCAAATTCTGATTATTCATGAAACTGATTACTTTCTGTGACTTTTGGATCCCCTTCAGATATTGCAAGTGCAATTTAGTTGACTAATCAAAGGTGAAGACTGGGATTCTATTCTATTTCACCATAGCCAAATGAATACACGATGTATGGCTGTAAAAAGAAGAAGATGGAACTGGAATACCTTAGTTTTTGCTGGCAAACCTTAGTTTCTGCAGATGAACAGCAAAGGAAATGATACATAGCAGTTGGCTGCTTCTGTTACCTCTAATTCAGGTTGGAGCTCCGATCAGGGTTCTTCTCTCTTGTGAATACTAAACTCATCTTTGGAAGGTGTAAAAACTGACTAAAACTCCCAAAGAGACAATTTTTCATGCTAGCTCTCAGCCTTGTGCTTGCCAGGTGGACTTAGGTTTTTGAATTTATCCAGAGTGAAAAGCTGCTGCTGTTCATCATTCCATTTATTCTTCTTTCCTCTTCCTTTTTTGGAAGCTAAATGAATAACCTGGAACTTAAAGAAAGGGAAGTGTGGGGCGCGGAGGAAGCACGCTGCAATTTGCTGTTCTCTCCCTTGCTCCCTACTTTCTAACAACACAATGGTTTGACTTATTTTCATGTTTTCCAGAATATATATCACAACCACAGCCTAATATTATTTCATAAATCAAAGGTTACAGCTACACATGCAGTAGGGGAAAATCTCACTGCCAACTGCGACATGGATGTGTATGCTTGTGTATATTTGTATGTGTGTGTAGTTGAGACTTTTCAGAATTGTTTAGATGTGTATAGTTATTACTGTATATTTATTTCCACTTACTCACTTATTCTTACCCATATCCAAATAGATGTATGGTTAATTGGGTATGCACCTGCGTACAATCACATAGTGACACCTTAATGAGATGGAGTGTCAAGGAGCATGTAAATGCAGAAATACAGCTGGTCTTTACATGTCCCTGAAAAAAAAAAAAAAAAAGATCAGTGATCTCAGTCAACTATTTTTTAGTCCATTTTTCCTCAAACCAATACAATTTTAAAGTACTCAAACATTCACTAGCTGAACCCTTAGATTTTATCAAAAATGAAACAAACTTAAGAATAATTGAATTCTGACAAAATAGGAAATGTTAGCTGTTCCTTAAAAAAGGGATAGTTTTGTTGATTTAAACAAAAAATATTTTTAGATGGTTAAAGATTTAAAGTCTGTCTGTCCTTCCTTCCTTTTCCCTCCTTCCTTCCTTCCTCTTTCTTCTCTCTTTCTTTTCTTTCCCTTTCTTTCTCTCTCTTTTTCTTTCTTTCTTTCTCTTTCTCCCTCTTTCTTTCTTTCTTTCTTTCTTTCTTTCTTTCTTTCTTTCTTTCTCTCTCTCTCTTTCTTTCTTCGAATGTATTTTATCGTCTGTCAGTTTTGCCCTATGATATGTCCTCTTAAATTGGATCTGTAAGCCCTTCATAAAGTTTAATAAATCTTCAGCATTTCACCCTAAGGAAATTATATTAAAAACCTTCAAATGTGAAGTTGGGCCCGCAGACACACAGCACTGGGAATTATATCACCATAATCAGCTTGTAATGAAAGCCTCTGTCGCTGTTCTCTCCCAGTCATAATCTGCCTGTCTTTATGAAAAAAGGGGGGTTTGTCTGGGTTCATCTGCAAGCTTTAATTGGAAGATGTCTTCATTTCATTCCAGCCTACTGGGATAATAACTCAGCCCCATGTTTAAACACAGGCCCTTGCCGCTGATATTTTTTCATTTAGTAAAGCATGTCTCTTTAAATGATTTAGCAAATCACCATGAATGCCAAGGCGCGATGATTGGCAGCTCATTGCTGGTGCACCATTTGCATGACATTTGTTCTTCAGCCCAGAAAGCTGCGGCAGGTAAACAAGCAGGCCCTGTACCAACTCCCTTTGAGTCCTTCCCTGTTTATTTTCTCATAATCAAATGACATTTATGGAGAGGCAAATGCAGCTGCACATATATGGAGAAAAAATGCAATCAGGCCAAACATGATGACTTCATTCAGGTGATATTTTGATTAGAGAAAGGACATTTTTATGGCATAGGGTTTCTTGCAAGTGAAGTCAGTCAAATTTCATTTTACAATCTATGTTTTAATATAAATGTTAGGTTCAAATAGTTGATTGCATCCAATGGCACTGTCAGTGTTTCAATGCAATATGTAGAAGTGAAAGTTTTTTAAAAGTGTAGGGATTCTCTTCTGCACCTTTCTGAGTAACACTTTTTAAAGGGCCAAATCTCTTCTTCTATATCTACAGCTGTTTCATTGTGTCACTGCAGCTCTTTCGGAAAAGAAATTTCAGAAAGGAAGGTTAGTTCTGACATTCAACATTCTAAACTTATTTCCTAGTATATCGTGGTTTCAAGAGACTTGGCAGAGAACAATTTGAAGAATTAAAAAAATTATATAATATACCATACACACACATATATATATTGCATCATACGGTACTTGTACAGCAACCAATAGTGTCCTGCTGCTACAGAAGTTTCACTTCTATTTCAAAGGCCTTTGAAAACAAAGAAAAAATGGCAATTATTGAACATGTGAAGGGGATACTGTGAGGGGATGCAGCTACCCTGAGGGATTACACTCCATTTTTTAGTGCTTCTTAAGGAAATATGTTGTCATCCATTTGCTGATGCTGTATTTGTCATGTTGTCTGAAGAAGATTTTAAGCGAGAGAAACCATGACATCTGGGAGGCTCTTCAGTGGCTGTGTAAAAGAGGGAAAGCAGAATCACATGGTCCCCACACAGCTTGACCCAGAAAAGTTGAGAGTAGAAGGCAGAATTTTTTTAGCCACTTTCAGTCCTTTTTGAAACTTCTTAAATAACAGAACGCATAGGTAAGTGTACATAGAGGGAAGGGATAATGGGACCATAGCAAGCTCTCTATATAGTAGGCTGTTAATTGTTTGAAAATCTACTGACAAAGGTCCCACAAGAGGCTTCTGGGGGTTCAGCATGTTGTGAAAATTTGGTCATAGAGTAAGTGAAAAATTTGCTTTGGCAGAGAGGAGAGCAAATATGTTCCATAGAATTGTCTCCATCTTACCTTTTCCCAGAACAAATTCTACTCATGTATTTTTGTGCTGGGTCTTTCTCCAGTTTTTTTGAAAGACACACTCTTCCAACTCTATAAAGAAATGGATGTATTGCTATTTCAATACTCAGAGCTTCATCTCCCTGGATTGCCTGTCATTTATTTCATCAGTCATTAAGCAGACACTAAGTAGTCTGCATACAGCATCCAAAATCAGAATTGCTAATTGGACTAATAGGGTTTTAGGTGTTACACTGTGCTCAAGGTCCTCATGAAGAGCAGGGGGCAACTGCTTAGGCACTTGCTGTATTTTTGAGCATCTCAGGCTTATGAATTCCTGTACAGAACAACTGAGTTTAGTGTAAGAAAACACAATATACAGAGTGCAGCCTGAACTCGAAAGGAATCACTAACGTGGCTCAAGAAATTGCTGGGCCAGGTAAGTGGTGGAGAGCTGAAATAACAATTGTGCAGGGGTAATTGGCCCTGCAATTGGAGCTGAGCTGAGAAAGCAACGGGAAATATTGCTTCTACTTGGTAGCTGGGAAACAGTGAAGGAAAGATGGCAGGGATATACAGAGAAGCAGATGTGACAATAAAACGGATTGATCAGGGAGTCATTTGGGGAGTCCAGCTCTGTCCTGCCCAGTGCTGAGAAGGTAATTCAGCCTCAGGGTTTGGGAGGGGTAAGGATGATGAGATTCACTGCTCAAAGGGGATGTGGCTTGGGAGACCAAATGTCATGCCAGCTCCAGCTGTTGCCAAAGAGAGACTGCAAAACCAGAGAGTGGAGTCAGTCAGGAAGATTAATTAGAATTGCCAGTACTCACTAGCTCTAGTCATTTGAAGTCAGCAGAGGTAGCCTAACGAGTGGAACTCTCAGGGAGCTGGGAAAACAAGGCACTCCTTGCCTGCTCTTCCTCATTTATGCATTAAGATAAGTTGCCATGTTTCCAAATGTGTTAGATAACATGGTCTTTCGAAAATCTCAAAGTAGGAGTTGATGCATCTTTAGATTTTGAAAAAAAAAAATCTCTCACTTATTTAGGGATCTTTTAGAAGACATAATGCAGCTGTCTATACTTCCTCTTTTTATCATTCTGATTTTGAATTTTAGGCAGAAGAAAAAAACCCTTAGCTTGTGTAGCTATTATCAAATTAAGGTAGAGGTTGTCTAATTTACTTCTTCTACTTGCTTTACTAGAAGCTTGATGGTGCACATGATTTTAATTGCTAATACTTTCCCTCTTTTAAATTCATTTCTCTAAGCAGAATCATGTGAATAGTTGTGAAAAGAAAGTCATCTGAAATAAGGATAAGAGCCTGCAAATTACCACTGCTTAAGGATATTTTCAAGCTGTGGAAATCTGAAGGCACTTTGCAAAATTAGTATGTTTAAAGATAAAAATTCCACTCCCACAGCCTCTTTATGCCACTTCACCCCATACAGGTGCCAGGAAAAATAATTTCTGGAAAAATACCTTAATACAAGAAATTTATCCAGTTGTTGCCAATGTGAGCCTTCCTGACTTCAGTACAGGGGTCGGAAGGTTACTGCAGAAACTGTTTAGATTAACTTTTTTATTAGCCTAGACTGTGATGAGCAGAAAAGTCTTATAGGCAGCTGAGTAAGCATCAACTCGGTGTTTGACAAGACTGACAAGACAGTCTCTGCGGAGCTGTTTTAGTCATAGCTTGAATCCACTTTACCTTCTCAGGTCGAATCTAGAAAGCATCAAAAGATCATTATTATCTTTGCTTGCTACCTGAATGAATGCTTTGTTCTCACAGATATTTGGGGAATGGCTGCTACTTGCAACTGTTTCCCTACTCACAGGTATTCATGGTCTGCTCTTAGCTATTTATTATGTACAAAAAGTACATCAATTGGCCAGGGAAGAGAAAAATATTTCTGATTTAAAGGATATGCCCAGTGGCACTAAAAAAGAACAAGTAAAAGTTAAACAGTGTGCAAATGCCCCATCGTTTTATTCCTGTTTGGTCAGACTGCATGGCAAATAGACATTCAGAAACAGCTCACTAGCTAGAAAGTTGGGAGCTAAATGTTACACAGTAACTGCTGGAAATGATTTGAGCACCTCCTGTAGGAAGAATGCACATCCTGAGTCACTGCCAAAGCAACATCTCTGTGATGTTGTATAGGACTGTTTCATGTATAGGTTTTGGATCAGACTCAAACATCTCCCAAAGATTAGGGCTAATTGGATTAAAAAATGTTATCAGGTCTCCTTAGATGGTAACAATGATGTCCAGATTTGGTCAGAACTCCACAGGAGGAGGTAGATGGAAGGGGAGAAGGCAAAAGAGGTTAGGGGAAATGGATAAAAGAAGACAAAAAAGTCAAGGGGAGGAGGAAAAGAAGGAGGAAGGGGGACAGTAGAAGGGAGCAGAGAGAGCAGGAGGAAATAGGAAAGGGAAATGGGAATGAGAATGGGAAAGAGAAAGGGAGAGGGAAAGCGAAAAGAATAGAGGGTTCCTCAAAGCTCATATTCTATTTCCTCCTTGTCTGTAATGAGAACAGGATTGTCCTCTTCCAGTTTTATATGGAACAGTAAAAAAATACCCTTCTTTAAGCTTTGTTAAATCTTCTGTCTCCCAGAGACTTAAAAAACCAGCAATGCAAACTGAATTTTAAATAAGGTTCTTTAAGAAACTGAATCATAAAAAGTAACTTTCTAAAATTTTAAAACTTAATTTAAAAAATTGTGTTGAATTAGGTTACTGTCCTTTACAGCTGGAAATATTTTCATTGAAGGAATCAATTTTCCCCTAAAATCTATGTATTGGAATAATTTTCAGTGTCTTTACATTTGGTTAAAACAGTATTGTCAGAGTTCAGTGTAAGTTGATTCGTATGAATTTTTAATGACTCTAAAAAGGAGAGGACAACCTCTTACAAATTAAGCAACTGAGACAATACGAATACGTCTGTACTGCTAGAAATTACTGTAAAAGTTATGAAAATGGAATTTGATAATTAGACATTTCTGCCTTAAATATACAAAATTCTAGTAATAGATTTTCTCCTCTCTAAATTTTTGTTTTTATGACTGTATTCTCCACATGAAATTTTGTATTCTTCAGGGAATCTAGGCTTCTGAATGTTTTCAGATTAAAAAGATGTGATCCACTCTTCATATTTTTTGAAAACAGTAGATGGCCATGTGTAAAAAGGGAAAGGATTGCAAGCAGAAATATTAGAAGATTCAGTATTTCTTTTGGAATGATATTTGAAAGGAAAGGGACTTGATAATGCTATCATGTGGAAAGAGTTCCTGGGTTACAGTTTTGGCTGGAATTCTTTGGATATTCTAGTTGGCTAAAGATCATGCTGAAATAAAAAGTATTCATAGTGTCTAAACAGACTATGTATTTCAAGCATTCTACAGAGTACAAGGTCATATATCCTTTTTAACTTACCATGGTATAATTTGAACACAAGACAGAGAGCCAAGGAGATTGGCAGTGGCACTGTCTGGTCTGATCTTTTCATAGCAAATAGAGCTGCTCAGGGATGTGTTATTGAAATATTTTTTTTTAATTTAAAAAATATTATCAGACAAAAGATTCATCATTTTTCATGCATTTTAAACCAAAATTTGTCTGAAATGTAAGAAATAGTCTTTGGCAGGATAATACTTCAAGAGTGTACCACAGGATGACTAGTAATGGCATAATCTAAAATGCAGAAAATTCTGGTACCAGTCCCCACATCCTAGACAGGTACATCAAGCCATTTCTTCTTCTGAGGCATATTTCTATCAGCTTCATATAATGGAGCTGTTCCACTTGCCTAAATAACTAAAGACTGAAAGAAGGGGTTTGTTTCTTCTGTAATTTCTCTACCAATAGGTTTTGCAGCCAATATCCCTGTCATTGTCATGTCCACCACCACCACCAGCTTTTGTCCTATAGTTACTCATTTATACAATTAAAATGGTTTCAGCAGAGAAGACCAAAATACCTCTTTTCCCTGTCATGCTACATCCATAATACCAAGAGACTCATATCCAGGTCATGCAGCCGAATTTGGGTAGCTGCTGTTGAAGACCTTGGATTGTCGGAGGCAAAACAAAGCCAGGGATCCAGTCCTCAGGAGTGAGCTGTGTGCTGATCGGTGGGTGTACCGACTCTCACAGCCTGAAAAGTCTGGGTTTCACTTAGCTAATGAGCAAGAAAATGTTTGACACCGCTCCACTGCAGCAGTTTGGAATACCTCAGTGGTCTTTCTCCTTGGTGATATGTAGTTGACCTCTCCTGTTACAAATCAAGCCCTGTGTGAAATGCATAACCTTTGCTTAGTCATTTATTTATTTCTTCATGACAGCTTGAACCACAGTTAGCCCATCCATTCTTTCATATTGATTCAGTATGAATATTTAGGAAGCAATATATGCTTCAATATATAGGCTCACTCACTTTTTTTATCGCTTGTGTTTGATACCATTACTTAGATGTCATATTCTACATATGTAAAAAGGGAAAATCATGTAAGAAAGCCTGGTTTGTGTTACCTCCTGACTAAGAAAACTGTGTTGGAATCACATTAAAGTTTCTCTGTCTCCATTTGAATCACTGTAACCATATTCAGACAGAGAAGATAAAGAGAAACAGGGAAGCACTGTTTATTACCAGAACTTGATTGACTAAACATGTTAATTCAAATTATGGGCAATAAGGAAGCAAAATCTGTAACAAACCTGTATATAGAAAAAGAGACCTCTGAATTCTGAAGCAAGACATAAGAAAGGGCCAAAATGCCCTTCTAAGAGGCTACAGGTCCAACTCCTAGAAACCGAGTTGGATTTGATTGGATGTTACACATATCACTAGGCAATTATTTATTAAATATCATAATTGTTCATGACAGCTCTCAGACAAATAGAACATACTGGGTTTGTTCTGCACTGAATGATATCAATGGCAAAATTTCAAACAAACTTAGAGGGAACAGCAGCATGGTCCTTGTGTCTGTCTGAAGGATATTCATCATGAAATTCATCCAGCAGTGTAAAAAACTTATTTTCTTCTTCAGTTTTGAAGAACTCAGGTCCAATGAAAAGAGCTCTGAGAAGCACATGAGGACTGCATGGGCAGAATTCATAACAATGACCAAGTCACTTCTCTTTAGTGTTTTGGAAGACAAAACTTACTAATTTCTTTAAAGTACAGACAGCTGGGAATCAGCACAGCAGTAACAAATCAAGAACATAATGGCCATGAGCACTCCAGTAACTTTTTAACAGTATTTTCAGCAAATTATGATTTAAACTCTGAATTTTTTACTAGTTTTGGGAACAAAGTTTTAACTTTTCTGGGTATTTCCCAGAAGTGTCAGGTCTATAGATAGAAGAGTCTTAATTATAAAACAGAATTAATTCAAAAAGTATTCTGTTCAGCTTGTGAATGAATGAAGGTTATGATCAAATAGTAAATATTGTCTCAGCAGAAGTACAACAAAAGAGAGAAGTACACCATCACAGCAAGCGCATTCAAGCTGATTGACATCTCTGGGCTTCCAAACCGCTTGTGCCCAGCAGCTTAAACAGTATCTACCACAGCACTGGTTTTGGCAGCTGTTACTACACTGTTTTTCTAGGGGGCTGTTTGAATACCTGTGCCACATAAGTCATGATATATGGGACCTGGTTGAAATACTGCACCCACACAGGGTTGTTGGCATCCTCACCTCCCGCGACACACCACAGTCTGCCCAGGTCCCCACTGGTGGCTGTCTGCCCCCAGCCATCCAACTGACTCCCCTGGGCTAAATACCCACAGCAGCTTGCCCAGGGTCCTGACCCCTTGCGTGCTGGGCAGGACTTAGGGAGGCGGCAGCACAGATACCGACAGGAGGATGCCTGGGAAGGATGGCTAAGACAGCCGACTGAGAGACTGAAATGTAGAGGGTGCTGGAACAAGGGGTAGGGAGGGGGATAAAGGAAGGGAGGTCAAAGCTGGGAGAGGAATATGGATGTGGCTGTTGCACCACCTGATTGTAATTAGGTACTGCTATAAGGTAAATTCATTGCTGTAAATACCTGTGTATTTGCAGCCCCAGAAATAATCTGTTGCTTCATGGTGATTGCTTATCCCCAGAGGCAGCCATAACCTGAAACAGCTGGTCAGCAATGGCAGTTTAACTCCATAAATGCTGAAGAGGACGGTTGAGCAGAAGTTATACACTGCTCCTATGTTGCTGCAGCTGACAGGTTGTGACAGTTTGCTCCAAGTAGTTATTAGTCACTGCCTTGAGCTAGACAGCACTGATCCGGCCAACAGAAATTTGCTCCTGATGGTAAGAATCAAATATTTCTGCCTGAAGTTTCCTGGAGTTCAGTGCTTTCTGGATGCATCCTCCTTCCTGAGCACCCACCAAACGAAAGTCTTGCTAACGGGCTGATGGCATCGATATGCCCGGGGCACTCTGGCTGCCTGGCAGAGCCATTTAAGCTAACCTGTGCAACTCTGCTGTGAAATGGACTGGAAGCATTCGCGCAGTTAGTTACTAGGTAACAGCTGAGAAGAAGCAAGGATCAGCTTCCCAAATTGTTTCCATATGCAAGTCTTCTGGGTAAAAGGTCTGGCATTCCCAAGAAAGCTGATTTAAGTCTTGAGGTCTGAGTGCTGGTATACTTCATTGGCGACTGCAATTACCCTGTGCTCAAGCTCCCAGTTATCATTTTAGTTTCAAGAGCATTTGCTGTGTGGATGCTTACAGTAGTAAGCCTTAAATTTCAGCTTGCTGGCCTATTGTGTCCATGCAAACATGCCTGAGCATTTGTCCTGAAATTCAGCTTGCCCAAACTAATAACTCCTTTCAGTTTATTCTGAAACTGAATTTTAATTCAACAGTTGCAATAGCCGCTATAGAGACAAAGCCACTTGCACATGCCGTCTAAACTGTAAGTCCACACATCAGGTCACTTTCCTTGCAGTATTTTTATCCTGATTGCCTTAATGACACAGACCACTAGTTCATAAAGCTTTATGTATTCCAACTCTGTACAGTGTTAATTTATATTAATGGAAAGAAGTTATGAGTTCTGTTAAATAAAACTTCCGTTCTGTAAGCTTACACTTTCTACTTTAAAATTCATATATGCCTAAAGGAAGGAAATGTTTCACCGATTTGCTTGTTCTATAGGAAAACAACATTATGCAACAGAATTTGTCCTGCAGGACAGGAAGAATTTTAAAGTGCTGAGGCTGTAACTTCTCTCTAGTGATTCCAGGGTGAAAGTATGAGCAGCTGCTTTCAGCCAGAACTTCAATGTTGTTTTCTATTGACAAGAATATAAAATGAAAAGAAACAATTGACAAATTATTGAGTAGACAACTCCAATGCTGTTGATTCCAATCATCATCAGATGACAAAAATGGAGCGCTAATGAGTCAATTTACTTATTAAACCAAAATGAAATTATTTGGAATTTACTAGCTGCCTCTTTGTCTCTATTGAAAAAAAAATAGGTGAAGTATGACAGCCCGTGAAGGATTTAAATAACTCAGTCTCTATATAGTTCTCATTATTTCCTGTTCTTGCTGCAGTGGCCCCATACTACCAGGTGTCTTCTCTGGTGTATTGTGCTGTGCAGGCGCCCCCTTTCACAGCAGGTTTTTCGGTCTGTTGAGAATAAGTTACATTAGTTTCCTATGTACTTATTTTTTATTGACAGAGAGGGAAATGATATCTCTGCTCCCCTCTTTGTCTGCTAGTGTCACACTCCACCTCCATTTGGTTCTTCCCCAGACAATAGGTTAAAACTTTCTTGTTCCTGTTGGAGCAATTACAGGTATCCTGTGATTATTATCCTGGGTACCAAAGGTTCAAGGTAGAAACAGGAACCCATCCTTCTGTTCTCTGGTACAAGGTGGTGTCATGTAAGGCCATGTGTGATTTTCTTTCAGAGGAGCATATTGGTGAATTCCTGAAGCTTCTGCTGTTCCTCATCAAGTGTTTTCCAACCTACCAGTGCTGATACCAGTGAAAATATCTTGGTCATCTCTTTGACCTGCATAACCACATCTGAATTATTTCAGCTTTGGTTAGATTAGGACCAAGTATTTTTGACACAAAACACTGCTCAGCAGGCATGCAAGTTTCCTCTGGAATTCAGTTGGTCCATAATTTTGATAGCAATCATTTATATAGAAATGACAATTGGTTCAGTACTAGGCTTCTTTCAGGAAAATAATCCTCAGCTTTTGGCTTCTTGTGTAATGTAACATTCCAATGATCATTTTTCTGCTTCTTTTCTGCCTTGCTGCCTGGCTTTCATTTCTTATTTTCTCTGCATCTCATTTTACTGTGAACAGGACAAAATGCCTTGCTATTTAATGAAAATGTGAACAGTTTTGACCAGAGGGAATTTGGAGAGGTTTGAAGTTAGATGGCAATGTCCACTTTACAGAGCATCTCTGTGCTATATTTTTTTTTAATTATGTTATTATTTTTTTTTTCCCCCAGAAAAATGAAGTAGCTAATGCACTGTGTTGAACAAAACATTATGCACTGATAAACCTATGCTCTGGGGCAGGTGTGTGTGTGGGGGGGTGGGGTGGGGTGTGGGGGAAGGGTACTCTCATGGCTCTTCAGTATATCAAGAATCAGAAGAATGCCAAGAATGACGAAGGTGCTATGACACAGAGGTCTGTGTCTTCTTACACCAGTACTGTAGGCATAACTTAGAAGCATGCTGGATGACATGAGTGCTTGTCATGATCACTTTTCTTTTTATTTTATTTTATTTTTTTTTATTTTAGTCCAGTCTGCAGAAGTGATCTGTGGCAATGGCTTGGCTAAATATTAGCACAGTATTGAGAGAAATGTACAAGGTATGTTCTTAAACAGCTGAATTGTTTTGGCTTTGTTATTCTGGAGCTAAGGAGCTAGAGCAAGATGGGTAGGTCATAAGAACATTCAGATTGCCTTGTGAGATAGCAGTGAAGGTAGAAATGGTAGGCTGCTTCTCGGAGAAAATAATACCAGTTAGTCAAGCTACTGATATGTCTAACTCCAGTGTAACACTCCTCAGTTTAAAACCACACCTCAAAGAACACCTCTGCATCTGCTAATCACAGAAACTATGTCTACATAGACATATCAAACAGCTTTTTGTATCCATTCCACGATATTTTTCAACTTCAGGCCACCCGTATCAGTTTGTTTTCTGATGCCTACTAGTGTTTTGGTGTGCCTAGGCAGTCTTTTGCTTAGTCAGCTTTCCTAACTTTTTTGAGCAATTAGTTTTGAAGATTTTTTAGACTGTGCTCATGTGAAAAGCCGTCAGGCCTTTCCTTTCTTTTTATAATACGTCCAACTGTCTTTTTGTTTGTTTGTTTGAACTGGTTTTGGCTAGGTGGAATTTCTTTGCATTCTTGGATATCACAATGCATGTACTTTGGAAAAGGTGATTTGCTTCCAGAGAGCACAGTGGGACATTTTGGACAATGTTTTCTTTTCTGGTTAGGTTTACATGGCATACAATAGGAATGAATGACAAACTGCTGCTCAAGGTGAGAAACTCTCTGCCCATGGAGACAAGGCTTTGCAAGCATGTAACTTTAGTACTTTGGGATCTTCTTTGAATAATTAGACCAAGCAGAAAACAGATGCCAACACATATAGATATATATTGGCAGAGAAATCAGTAGAGTGTTTGGAAAATTTCTGAAGTACATTCGGGCATTTGGATAATTTTAAAATGTGAATGTTGTACACAGGAGAGGTTGGGTAAAGTAGCATCTTCCTGTAACACCAGCTTTGAGAACAGAGTTTCATATATGACCTGAATGTAACATGACCAAACTACTTTGGTCCCAGAGACAGGTTAAAGAAATACCATCTCACCAGCACCCACTATCAGGCTTCAAAAATGGGTTCATATAGAAATGCAGCTTCTGGGAGAGTAAGGCAGGCAGGCAAATCTCTTAACTTGCTCACAACATAAGATTTCAGGATTTCCCCAGCTTCTTTACTAAATCCAGCCTGTCTGGAGAAGTAATATCTATGACTCAGAAGGAGCAGCTGATTCTCATAAGACAACAAAGAGCTTTTTCCAGGCAAGTGCTGCAGAGAATTCTCCATTTAAAAAACAAACAAAAAATTATGGCTTACCCATTTCAATGCAAGATTAAGCATCTAAATATTCAAAGGACTTTCATCCAATCTCTTTTATTTCTTGCCTTAAGTGTTCTTACAGACGTTCTTTCTGGATACCTGTTGGACAATCAAAATGAAACTACTAAGATCATCTTTGTGTCTGTTCACTTTTTGCATGTCCTGTGTGCCTGTAATGTTTAATCATAAGGTCAAGCTTTGTTTCCTCAACATCAGTAACCAACTAATCCATAATCAGCTTCATATGATTATTTCAAGTAGCAGCAATCCATGCTGAGTATCTAAATATGTTATGTGAGACATCAGGGTGGCTCCATACTAGAGAATTCTTTGGATTATTTTTTTATTATTATTGAGGAAATTGTTTTTTAAATTATCACTATACCAAGATATTGTACAGTATATATTGTATAAGAAACAGTGTGGCCAGCAGGACCAGGGCAGCAATGGTCCCCCTGTACTGGGCACTGGTGAGGCCGCACCTCGAACGCTGTGTTCAGGTTTGGGCCCCTCGCTGCAAGAGGGACACTGAGGTGCTGCAGCGTGGCCAGAGCGGGCAGCGAGGCTGGTGCAGGGTCTGGAGCACAAGTCTGATGGGGAGCGGCTGAGGGAACTGGGGAGGTTTAGCCTGGAAAAAAGGAGGCTCAGGGGGACTTTATTGCTTTCTACAACTACCTGAGAAGAGGTGTAGCCAGGTGGGTATTGGTCTCTTTCCCAAGTAACAAGCAATAGAACGAGAGGAAATGACCTAAAGTTGTGCCAGGTGAGGTTTAAATTGGATATTAGAAAAAACTTCTTCACCAAAAGGGTTGTGAAGCTTTGGAACAGGCTGCCCGGGAAGGTGGTTGAGTCACCGTCCCTGGAGGTATTTGAACGACATGTAGATGTGGCATGTAGGACATAGTTTAGTGGTGGACTTGGCAGTGTTAGGTTAATGGTTGGACTTCATGATCTTAAAGGTCTTTTCCAACCTAAGTCATTCTATGATACTACATTTGAAAACTGAGTTCTCAAAGGGCAGGAAATGATGATAAAGTTTCTTGCTTCTGGAATAATTGCATGGGTATATATTCTGATATGGTTTTAATTATATTATATAACGTTTTCCCTGGAGCCAATGCCCAGAAGCTAAGGATCATTGCAACTCTCAGTGTTATCCTTTTCTCTGAAAGCAGTGTAAACTGAATTGACCTTGCTTCTTGCATCTGTACAAAAGCCATAACGGAAAAATAGATCCCACTAAACCAAAAACTCTGTTGTATATGTAATTCTATGTTTATGGAGATATTGAAAGAATAAATCATACTGTATTCTTCTGGAAGATACTCAGGGACCATACCAAGAAGTCCAATATAAGAAATTCTAAAGGATGGATGTGGAAACTAACACTTTCAAATCACAGGACTTCTGTACTGATGGTGACCATGTGGGAAGATAAATTCCCACATTATGGAACCAAAATTTTCCCTTGTTATATTCAGTATATTCGACTGAAGTTGTAAAGCGAAATGTTCGGACTTAAGAAGTGCCAAAGTAAAGGTTAGCCACACAACTCTAATACATTTTTCCTCTCAAAGGACACCTGCCTCATTTATTAGTGCTTCTGAGAATAAACCAGGCTTCTGTGTGAAAGGTGACTTAATCGAGAAAAGAAACGAGGCAAAGTTTTGAAGGAAAAAGTGGTATCATAGAGAGACACGGCTGTCCTTCAGGGAACACCTTACTCCCTGTTTCTCCCAGTAAGTTTGTGTGTGATCTTGGGCAAGACCTTTAAATCACAGTTTCTCCAAGGGGTTAATTGAGTATGTCCCTCATTTTCTGATACTAATTTAAGATTCCTAGATCCTGATTCTTAGGCATGCTGACCACTCACACCTGTGATTGAAATCAATGGAACCTGCATTTTGAAAAAGCTGTGTGCTGTGGAAAAGCAAGTCATTCCGTTTCAAGCTGGTTATACCATCCTGATGCACATTTTGGTCATTTTGCCTCTACTCTCCATGTATCTTGATTTTTCAGTTTTAAAATCCATATGGTAATAATAACAGCAGCTTTGGTTCTATAATAACATATACATATTTACAAAATAACATTATATATATAATAACAAGAGCTTTGGTGCTCTTTTAAAATAATGACCTAATAAGGTCAGAGTTTCAACAAGTTACAGACCTAAAAATGTAGATCAAAAAGATCTTAAAAGTCTTCTTCAGATGTTTCACTTAGATTTTGAAACTTTAAATATACCATATAATATTGAAGGGATTGTTGAAAAAATTTGTTTAAATAAAAGCTTAAAATGTATGTTTTTTAAAAAATATTGAAAAATTTTTTTATTGGAAGTATGTTTCTTAGTAAGGGCAAAGTGCTAGATTTTTAAGAACTAATTGAGTTTATTTTTAAATGTCTTTCAATGGAATGTTTGTCTTTCAATATTTGAACTTTTACCAAAACCTCCAAATTTTACATAAAATATTTTATGCAGTTCTAGTGATATAGCACTTAACAGGAGTGCTGTGAAGTTTACAAGTGCCTAGAAATCAAGGGAAGTAGATCTGAAAAGTGTTCAGGGTTTTATTTTATTTTCATTGTGACTACTTTTTAACCTTTTTAAAGTGCTAGGGATGTGATCTGCTGTGAGCTTCAAAACAGAAAGTGGGACGTTTTCATGTGTTTTATCTCTTTTTGGCATTTTATCCAGACTCACCGCATAAATGAGGACCATGGATACCACAGTGGTGTATTCTTTCATGATTACCTGTTCCAGACAGTGATGTTATTTGTGGTGAAAGGTTTCCTGGGCACTCCTCTCAGTGACAAGTATGATTTAGGTAGCCTTCCCCTCTTCTCCCCCTCTTCTCCCTGTCTCATCTCTGCTGGACATTTCCTACCAAAATGGTGTAGCTAACCAGGGAAATGATGTGCCAAACACCAGACACTTCTCAGGGTTGTCTGAAACCATGTTTTCTTCCTTTATACCAGACTGTGCAAACACTGTGTTGGGGCAATTAAGGGGGCAGTAGAGAGGGAACAGTGGCTGAAGAAAACAGCTGGGCAGTGAACAGGCAACATGGACTGACAAATGTTACCTTAAATAAATGCCTGTGAAACCTGGGCCTAGCTTAAACCAGAGCAAGTAGGGTGTGAAGTTTATATCTTTCTAGGAATAAAGTTTACCAATTCTTTTAAATAATGGATTGCTTTAGTGTTGCTGGGCGGGGGGGGAGGGGGGGGAGGAGATATTGTTAGAGAACAGAGCTGTAAATACCCTCAGGCAATTTCATATGGAGAAGGGAAACAAAAACAAAATGAGAAGTCATTGGCAATATGAACCTCTACTGATTAAATCTGATCTTTTGAGCTTTGCTGGGAAACACACAAACTACAGAGTAAACTTGCTTGAGAGTAAGTCTCTACATTGAATAAAGTTCACAACACTATGAATGGTCTTACTAAGAGAATGTGAAACAGCACTTCCAAAGAACAAAACCAGCACACTCTATTTCTTTATTCCCATAATAAAACAAGCAAGAATTTAGGGCCCAGTTGTCCACGGACTCCTTTTGTCTTAGTAAATATTAATGGCTCATGTCACCTGGTAGGATTAGTATAAAGGGATTTTTTTCTTATGTACATCTTAAAGACCCTTTACCTCACAGTTCAAGCAAAGTTGTTTCCACAGTTCAATATTCAAGATGCCCATCAACTTGATATTCAAATATTGTCATTTAGTCTTATCCCCAGTAAAATATTTTTAATGGGCAGTACTGAGGTGCACAGCAGGCAGATAATCACCCTTCCTCTAAATATACTAGTGGTATTATATTACACATAGCTAAGAGAATAAACTTATTTGAAGGAATGTTTATTTCATGTGTGTTCATCTTTTTCCTGTGGAATAGAACCTTTCCAGACCTTAAACTGCACTAGCAATTAATTTGGGGACTGAGGTATCAAACATTCTTAAAATCAGTGTGTTCCTCTTCAGGCATCGACAACACACTCCTCAGTTGCTTCCTTTCTTTGTATGTAATTATTCAGCCTCTATTCCAGTCAATTCCATGATCAGTTTGCTCCCGAAAAGGGGCTGATCTTAACCGATGAGTCTGCCGTGCATTCTACAGAATTACTCTAATAGTTGTAGATCTAGTCCTAGGTTTAATTTAATTATTGCCTGTATTCAGGATAACATAAATAAGGTCTTGGCTATGTATTAGCTGCCTGAAGCAGCAGTCTGGGTTCCAGTGCAGCCTGCACTGGAAGCCAGCCTTGCTGTTGCTACTGCTATACAAATTAGCTGTAGTTTCTCTATCTCTGCAGAAACTACAAGCGTGCTTTCCAGCTGCAGTCTAGACAAGCTTCAGCTGGAACAAGGAATATCTGGATTTAATGCATCACATAGTCTCAGCTGGACTGTAGGTAGCAGAACCAGTATGAAGGTATGTGGGTAAGGGAAAAGGCTGTGGTTAGAGATATTGTGGATGTTTTTTTTAAAAAAACAATATTGCTAGCCTTCATTTATTGCTGCTGAGATGGTTTGATTATCCACTGCCTGCACTTGTGTAATGTGAGCACATGGATAGGTGATAAGAAATGCAAAGGATTGACTGCTTGAAATGTACTGGAGGGAAGAGTCACAGCTCCTTCTCATTTATACTGTTGGGCATAATACACATGGACAATTAGAGTGCTCTAATTCTATTTAACATTTCAAGATGTGAAAGCAACAATAGTGACAAATACATCTTCAAGTATTTCCACAGGTGTTCACTGAGAAATATCCTCCCAAAAGGCTGGAATACTTAGTTCCTTGCTCTGATGTTGACTCCTGGAATAATCAGGAAGCTGATTAACACTGATCTGTCTGTAAATTGAAAAGTTTCAGTGAATTCTCTGAGAAATGTGTAGTAAAAGTTAATTTGGTAATGTAGTTTTGAGATCCCCATTTTACATAGATTTGCATTACACAAGATAATGTAAAATCATTGGAAAGTATAGGATTTCATAGCCTAATATACCTAAGCATAATACAATTCCCATATTCTCTTTCTATTGTTTGTTGATAGAATTTCAAAAGACTTCCCTTTTGAAGGCAGCTGGTGACCTACCATATTTGATGACCCTCATTGCAAGACACCAAGTAAGCACTGTCAGAGATTATCCTGATCCAAAGAAATAACATGTAATGCAAATTGTCAAAGAGAAATTCAAATTGTGAGTGTTTCTCCAGCTGAATTTTTGATCTGCGCTCTGGTGTATTTATTCTAAAGGTCAGTAGGTAAACTTTTAATGAACACGTGAACAGTAACACATAAAAAGGTAGAATTCCTACCAATGCAGACACAGAGTCCTTTTCTTTATTTCATGGACAAGGCCAGATCTAGCAGCATAGGGCCAGAAATCACACCTATTTGAGCCAGAGAAACTTCCAGAGCTGCAGGAAAGACAAATCTGTACCGACAACATAAAGCATCACACACATCACTTCTGTAGATTTTCTTCTTTCATACAATCTTTCACTGATATAAAGTGCCAAGCTGAGTTGCTGGTTCATCCACCTCTCAGGATGTTTTTGATAGTGCCATCCCTTTCCAACATTCCTGGATCACTTTTCCTGTTTCCCTGGAGTTTCTGAAAACCTCTGTGCTGTCACCAGGCAGCTGGAGCCTTGCAGGTGTTCCAGCCTGGGGGGTATCATGGCTTACCATCAAGACACTTAGAGTCTTCTAATTTTATCGGTTTTTAAAAGGTGCGAGGGATGGTGGTGGTGGTGTGGTGGTAGGGAAGTGTTCTGCTTTTCTACTATTCAGACTGAAAATATCTGTGATGTGTCAATGGATCTTACAAGGTGTAAAACCAACTGAAAATACCTCTGCATGTTTGCATGAGTGTTATACTGTAGCTCGTATGTTGTACCTTAGGTAACACCTAAAGAGTTCTGTAAGAAGAAAAAGCTTTCTATGCAACCCAACCTCTTCAGGTTATGTAAAGATTTTTTTTAAATTCTCCAGCATCCTAACCTGTACCAGAATTAGAATAATAGACATATATTCTGCAGGGGTAGTCCAAAGCAGATATTTTCCTTGCAACTGGAATTGTCTTGCGCTTACTTCAATTGAACTTAATTGAGTATCTCACTGGCTGGGATTTTGTTTTATTTCACTCATCTAAAGGATCTGCTGCATTCAGAGGAGAGAAAGAAGATGGCTTCTTAAAATTGGGTGCTGTTGATAAAGTGTGGAAAAGTTCTCTTACTGAAAACAATAACCTACATCTAATGGTAAGAAATCACTAGCAAATTCCATTATGTTTGTGGGCTTGACATGTGGTGCTTATTAAATGTAGGAACAAAGTCACTTTATATATCATAATGTTCACATTACAAATTCACTGCTTATAATAGTGCTGCAAGTGTGTATGCAATTTTTCTGAACTTATGAAATATATTTCTGACACCTCAGGTATTGATGTATGCATGTGCGATATTGTCCCAGTGCAGTAAGGGAGACTTAACTGATGTCTGCAAGATTTGATTTATTACAAGTAAATATGATTGCCTTCATAATCTGATTTTATTATGTTCGGGGCTCTCGCAGGTAAACTTTTAGTAGAAGGAAGACCAGTTTTATTAAACCAGTCTATTTCTGCAAACCAAATTGTTTCTTGAAAAAAAAGAAAAAAAAAAAAGAAAAAGGAAAAGAAAAAAGAAAAGAAGGTCAAGAAGGAGAAGGAGATAAAGGATAAATTTTTTATACCAAACTTCATTCCCTCATTTGAATATTCCGGAATGCTGAAAGTTACTTTCTGCCCCTGTTAGACAAGAAGATAGAGACTGAACCTGTCCATGTCACTGAACCTCTGCAAGATTGACACAAATGCTGCCACTAGAACTTCTGTAGTTGCAATATTACCTTGATATTGCCTCAGAATGCCTTCCTGTAAAGTGTGGCATCAGCTCCTAGAGTATTTGGTTTGCACTTCATGATACCAGATCTGTGCAGGAGATAATATTCCACACATACTTTGTGGGGTTTTTTTGGTTGGGTTTGTTTTTGGGTTTGGGTTTGGTTGTTTTGTTTTTAATATGTAAGATGTGGCAAAATTGCAAAGGAGGCTTCCTATCTGAGTGGGATATTTGATTACATATATTGACCCTTTCATATTAAAAAATGAAAAAGAAACATTCATAGTAGTATTCTGTGTCTTCCCATGCTGGTAAGCCAATTAGGTTATATGCAGTCTTATTCCCCTGTGCAAGCTAAAAAAGGTTTTCTTCAATTGTCAAAAAGTTTTCTGTAGAACTAATTATGTTTTGTTCTCTTTTATGTTAATGTAAATACTGAGCAACCCACTGAGGTCAGTATAGTTGTGGGCACCTTATGATATGAACAGAAGATGGATGAGGTGACTAGCTGAAAGAGCTGTCTAGCCAGTGTTTCAGTAAGCTGGAGAGCATCCATCCAGCACAAGCAGGCAGCAAGTTAAAAGTTGTTTACTCACATCAGTTATTTGATTTGAGAGGATCAGTGATGACACATTAATTACTGTGAAATACTCTTTCCTAGCAAAATTCTGAAATCATGGATGTGCATCCTACTATGCAATGCTGTCCAGTTGCGTGGCTTTTAAGACTACATATGCACTTTTTGGCTATAAACACTTAGATCACCAGATTTAACTCAATCCTTTAACTTGAAAAAAAATATTTTGGTGACATCATGGAAAGAAATGTTTCAGAGAGCTGGCTTCTTTATCTTTCTGCTCATGTTTTAAAAGAGAAGGAAAAAAAGCAACATGGTAAAAACTGCAGTTTGGCTTCTTTGAACTGAACTGGTGCTTCTGTCCCATCTGATTATTTATCATTAGGCTCCTTTTGAAACATTTTTGAAAAAAATGGCACAAAAGATTGTTGAGATACTATCCACATCCTCCAGCATCTACTTAGCTAGGCTAAAGACACTTTATGGCACTTCTTGGAACAGTTACTAACTTGTAAAGGAAATTGAGCACTCTGTGTAAATGAAGAAAATCTGGATTGTCACAGTAAGATCAGACAGGTAGGTAGGTTTTAGAAATGGAAAAGGAGCTTTGGTTTTGCATTGTTGCTGATGTGGATAGTAGGGCTGTCAATCTGAAAGGACAACAGCAAAAGAAAGGAGAGCTTTATAGTAATGCAGCTTATGCATACTGCATCTCTGTATGCAACTTATTGCATACTGCTATTCAGTAACATTGTATAGAGATGATTGTTTCTCACTGTTTTGATTACTACTGTATTCATGACCATTTGTTGCCAGCAATAACACACAGACCTGTTTATAGCTGATGTGTCTGTTTCAGTCTTGGCTTAATTATTGCTGTTATTTCACTGTCCTTTGAGTGAGAAAGGTGGTACCTATACCTCTATAGCTAAATCAGGGACAGAGGCCTAATTCTGTTTCATCGTAAGATGATTGCATGTTGTTTTTCAGGGAATTATTCCAACAGCAAGTCCAGAATCACATTCAGAGAGTGAAAAGATGTAAACCCCCAGATGTATAAATCTAAGGAGCAAAAATTCCATCATATCCAGGGGACAGATGAACTCATTCCAGTAGCTCTCAGAAATGGACTAGGAAAAACACCACATTATGAATGTGTGTGTATGTGTGTGTTTACTTGTATGAAATACATATTTAGACCCTGCCAGTGGGAAATAAAACCCAGCAATATATCTTTTTATTTCTTCAATGACATTAATATCTTCAGTAAAGGGCAACAAAAAGTTTAGTTACTCTGTAGACATAAGTCTCTGATATGGTATAAATATAATATGTGATGGTGGACAGTGTAATGGAATTTTATTTTCATCCAGTAGGGATGACTGTACAGAATCCATTAGTGGCTTTGTTTTGCTCTGCCACCTGTGAGTTATACAGTCATTCCTAACTCATGAAAATGAAGTATGCTGTCCTTCCCGCCATCAGAAACCCTATATTTATGAATACACACAATGCAGAATATATTACTGTGTATAGTACTGGCTCATCTGTGGGCCTTCAGGCACATGTGAACCTATACAGTATGTTCTTGAATAGGTCTTAATGTGTGGCTATATACCCATAATTATATAGCTTTGAGGGCACCGTTTCTACTATATGAATGAATAATTTCAACAGAAGGTATGCCAAAAGATGTGTTTTTACAGGGAACTCAACGAGCAGGTACTTGCCAATACATGAACAAAGACAACACTTTCTGTTCTAAACACTTGAATTGAAAAATTCAGAATGTCACATAATGCAAATGACACACAGAGTCATAACAACACATTATTATCATTTATATTACTTCATTTCATGACACAATCACTGATAAATTGAAAGTAAAATGACAATAACATCGTGAGTTTCTCTTCACCACCACCCCCCACCCCCCACCACCCCCCTTCTTTCTCTATATTTTTTTTGGTAAATAGAATCCTGGCTAACGTTTGAAAGAATTCATCATTTCCTCATTTGGTAATTTTTTGTAAATTAAAACACTGTGTGACAGGAGATTTTCTAATATCAAAACCAAACTGTTTGAATAGAAATAAAATTGTTCTCTGTAAGGTGCTTGTTCCCTGTCAATCCAGTGCTTTTCATATGCACTAAATTCACTTTAAAGAGAAGAGTCCATGGGAATTAGAATTGAGTTCTTGAGGTGAATTGCTGTGCTTGTTTTTTAATTTCTCTATAAAATACGAAGCCCATCTAGGACACTTGAGCATAGCAGATATTTGATGGGATAGTCTTCAGGATTCTGTTACAGGATCCAAAAGCTGTAGCATAGTTTTCTGTATACGTGTCAGTGTCCTACACATACTTTAGCAAGCCCTGGGTTTTGTCAAAGATTTTAGTCTCAGGCCTTTCATAGGGTACCATAAACTACAAAATCATACATCAGCTAAGGAAGAATGCAGTATCAAAAATTAAGGGAATGAATATTCTTAGCAAATTTTTTACCACTTGCACATGAACGCAGGAGATGTATCATAGCTTTGATAGCAGTTCAGTGGTGTAAAGCTGGGTCATCTTGTGATGTCTTGTGTTTTGGAAGCTCATGATAGACTATGTGACAGTAAGTGGTAAGTGTGCCCAAAGATGTGGCAACGGGCTTACTACCGCATTTTGATTAACATTCATTGATGTCCTATTGACTGCTCTGTTTACAGCAAACAACAGCAGTATGGACATTGGAACTTAAGATTTCAGGAAAATGGCAAACAAAGGATGGCTTTTTCAATCAAGGGAAAATTACTGTCCCTTTGCTTGCAAAAGATTTCTCTATGCGATACAGTAAGACTCTGGTGTCAGCTTTGGGAAAGTCAAGAAGAGGAATGGGCTCAAATGAAAGTTTGATCTACATCTTCTTTCCCTGGATGTTCCTGTGTGCTGCTTAATTTCCCTCTCTTCATTGATTTGATTGAAAGTTTTTTGGATTCGTTGTTTTTGCACTCTTATAATAGCTCACTCAAAAAAACATGGTCTCTCTCTACAGCTAGGTTTGCAAACCAAAATTGACTAAAGTTAAGAAAACAATAGCAATATTTTCAAAATATCTGTAAGAAGAGAATGCTTTCAACATCATATGATTGCAAGCACATAGAATTTTTAATGTATGGGGCTGCCAACATTGAAGGGCACTGTTTGTCCCCTGCCCTCAACACAGGCTCCAAAAGTAAAAGGCAAATTTTACACAAAAGGTCTATCACAAAATGACTTGCAGCACTTTGCTGTAAGATAATTTATGTCTCCTCCAGATAACCTTATTCATTCTCTGAAAATGTAACATACAGAACACCTTAAAATCAGACAGGAATGATAGCTCTGTAAGTAGTAAAATCACCCATTTTTCTTTATATTGCAAGATCTTCAAGACCATATATCTTTAATAGAAATAAGGTACAAATTCCATGGTTTTACATGTTCTGATATACTGCCTTTGGTAATGATTGATCAGGGAATGATTATTAATTGCTATGAAATGCCATCATTTGGTCACTTTCAGCATTTTGATGATAACTTAAATGACATTGAGGAGCATGGCAAGAACATATAGTCATAGACCAGATGTATTTCCTGGCCCCATCTAAAAGCCACCCACCTTTTTTGTCCTAAATTATTACTGGGCATTATTACCTGGGATATGTATATATATATATGTGACTTGCTGACAGTGTTCAAAGGGGTTATTAAACCCCCAGTTTCTGAGTCTTTAGCTATTGAAGCTTATGAAAAGATGACACAAAAGGTACCATCCAAAGCATACAAGATACAGCTAGTTGTGGTTACTCCTGTTTCCAAACACACCCAGATACATTTATATTTTTCAAGCATCTGGAGAGAAATCTGCCTTGTTACATGGACTTTGAAACTGAAATGTGACTGGAAATATCTGCCCTGATGTCAATTGAGGTAATTTCTCTAAGGGATAATTTCTGTGGGATAGAAGAACTTCTGAGCTGACTGGTGAGTCCTACACTGTGAGGCTGGTGGATGGCTCATACATACCGTGAAAGCATTTGTTTGTGTGACCATTCTGGGATAAGAGTCTATGTTAAATATAATTCTATTTTTGCTTGATCTAATTAATCATATTTCCTCCTTTAAGGTAACAGTCTAATGCTATGTCCACATAGTCTGTTTCTCAAAGATATGGGCTTGCTCTGCACAAACTCTTAATTGACTGGAAATTTTGTGCATGGGTTAGCTCAGGAGTGAACACAAGCTAATAAAACCTGCCACAGATTCCTGTATATTAGACTGGGAGTTTTGCAATTCTGAAGTATTATCAGGGCTTTCCATTCACACTGGTGTGTGTCTGGTCAAGGAGTGCATGGACAGACTAAGCCTGCTAAACACTTAAAAATCTGGCCCTCATGGTCACTGATTTTTACATGCCGTATCTATGAACATTTTACATGTACAAAACTTGAGCCTGTCTTAAGCATGTGACTAATGATGTTCCCATAGCTTTTTGTAGGTTTGGACAAAGTAAGAGGGTACAGCTCTATGTTCCCAAAAAATACAGTGAAGTTTGAATAGCCAAACCTCTAGACCTCACTATCTTTTACTGCATTGTCCATAGGCACTTAGAAATCTTCTGTTCAGTTAAGTAAGAAAGATGGTAAGTGTCTGAGAGCAGGGACTTATAATGGAAAATGTCAAGCAACCTTAACTTGAGGTAGCTTTATGAGTACTGTCCAGGAAAAAAGCTGAGGATATGCTGTTCTTTCTTTTTAGTTCAGTGGAGGACGTGGTTATGGGGCAGAATTACTGGAGGATTCTTTGGCCTAGACAGTAGTGAAACAGTCTTTTATTTTTTTGCTGTCTGTACAGAAGTGCTCAGGCAGGGAGTTATGGCAAATTACTAAAAACCCAAAGCATACGTTAAGATCTGGATTCTTCACCTATACACAAAAGGATACAGAAGACACCTGATACTATTTCTTCCAAAAGAGCATTCATTCCCTTTACTGCAAAATGCAATACTAAATTCAGACAAAAATATAGTATTTATTACATGCAAGTCTCAATACTATCCCCTGTCCAGTGGAGCAAACAACTTCACCTGAAGATGACTGATGTCCAACACTGTGAATCATAACTTAAAACAGCCATATGTAAGTCAGTGGGACACAAGCAAGAAAATATAAAATTAACTCAGCCCTTTTAATACAATGGAGTTGCCAGCTAAAGAAGGAAATTATATGGTGGTTTTCAAAAGAACTACTTTGAAGGCGTTATTGATCTCACAGTTGAGACTGAAGCACAGAGATGATTTCTTCAAAATGGAAGACTTGCATCCTCAAGTTCCCACAGGCAAGGCTTGACATTAAATAGGTCCAAGGAAAATCCTGTGTAGTCCTTCAATCAGGGAAAGAAATTGCCTCACAATATATAGCAGCCTGCCACAAGGGGAATCAAGAACAATGGAGGAGGAAGTTAGAAGATCGATCCTAACCACATTGTGAAGGCATCTGCCAAGAACAAGCTTTCTATATTGGATGTTAATCCTCAAATACATTTCAATGTCCTTTTTGGGCCTGATGTTCCCAATGTTTTCTGAAACAGACTTTTTACATAGTTAACACATGTATAGATCATCAGGCCAACAAATTTATGCTAAGCATATTTGCCAAGGTAAGGAAAGGGAGTGGGAGGGACAGGCATTTGCAAAAATGTATACATAAAGACAACAGCAAGAAGTTGCATGTTGTGCTTCTAGAGGAAAAATGAAGCTTTGTGATTTTTTTCCTACCTGATTATAACAGGCCTCTGCTTCTTACATGCTTGTCTTGCTGAAAAAAATGTTATTTTCCATTTTTCTTTGATAGTGTTTCTCCTTCTTCCTTTTCCCTTAGTGAAACAGGAGGTTTTCTGGATCCTGGTTTTAATCTGTTATTCCTGTTTATACGGATGTGGATGTTTTCAGGACATCCCTGGACAGTTATTAAGCCACTGACTGGTGGAGGCTCTGCTACAGATGGATTTCATTCAAGACTGGTGCTATTATATTAATGGGTTTAATTTAAACAGGACTAGCCTTGCTAGCCAAATTACTGCCATTTAAATCAATTGGCTTAGAGGAAAAAACAGCCTGACCGTAGCCATTAGACTTCAATTTATTGCTATATCAGTTTTTAAACCGGGTGAGGCATATTGCTCAGTGTCTGTCCTCCTGTCCTTTGGTGCTGCTTCCCCTCCCCCCCTGCCATACAGTAGTAAAAGACCCACAGGAAAAAAAAAAAAAATCTGAAACATCACATTAATTTAAAGTCAATTTTTCATGAGCAAAGACCAGGTATCTTGTGAAAGGGACTCTCCATAGGATCCAATACTTGTCTTTGATGTCACCTCATTAAATTGAAATCCAAATGATCTAACAGATGTATTAGTTTAAAAAGACATTTTACTGCATTTTTTTAAGATATAAGAAAGTCACAATGCCTTTTTTTTTAACACATTTCAACCTGATTCAAATAGAAAAGCAAAAGGGAAGAAAATGCTTTAGATGTGCTCTTTTGATTTTTTCCAATCTTGCCTGAATAAAATGGAATGGGAGATCAAGAACACTCAATTAATTTCAACACTGGGTGTCAGAGGGAAAAGAAGGGAGGGGGACACAACATTATAGATGCACAAGACTTAAGAAATGCATAGATTGAAAGAAGGAAATGGGAGGGGGTAGGGGAAGATAAAAAACCAAGTCTGTATTTTATTGCACTTGGTAAGCTTTTCGCTTGTATTTATAGCTGCAATTATATCTCAATGAGGTTTGTCTACAGTGTTGGCTTCACGCTAATTTTCCCCCTCACTGCATTCTTGGAATAGGCTCGGACTGTTTATGAACCAGACATATTGACCTCATTTACAGCTAGCAGTTTAAATCCATAATTTTTCCACCCACAATCCCTCTTTGACATTCCGGCGATGCGGCCGGCTCACTGAGACTGAACTAAAAGTCTCACACTTCATTGAACACCATTATGCGGCTTTATGCTTATAAGCCTGTTTCCCTCGGCTGCCTTTCAGCTTTGCTGGAGATCCGTTTGGCCACAGGCCGGCAGTGATTAACTGGAAGAATCCAATAAATCAGCCTGTCAGCCAGCAGGCTCTCCTCACTGTGTCTACAAATCGACATTTGGATTTGCACTCTTTTTCCTCCCCCTTCGCTCTCCCTCCCTCCCTCCCTCCCTCCCTCCTTGCCTCCCTTCCTCCCTCTCTCCCTCCCTCTGCCTGCCTGCCTGCTTCTGTCCTCTGCCCCCATCCTCAGCTCCCACCCCTCCACCACCCGCCCTTCCTGGGGGCTGCAGTGAGTCTCTTTTCTCCCCTTACAAGGTGAACTTGAAGGAAGGCTATTGTCGGCATGGCTGGACCTTGCAAACAGTCCTTTGGTGATACAAGTTGCTTTTGGTTCGTGTGGTATGCCAGCCTGCCTTTCTTTTCCCTTTTCAGTTTATTTCCCCCCATTAACTCTTGCAGTTCCTTCCATCAGCAGCCAGAAAGGGACGATGATGATTAAATGAGAGGGAGGAAAGACCAAATCTTTTATGCTGCCTTCCCCATCTGCTGTTAAAACAAGAGGGATATAGGGAGCAGAAACCTGGGAAACCGGCACTGTCTGCCACTGAACACATGAGCAGTGGCTCTTCAGGCTCTGTGCAACCTTTACTGATGCTTTTATATTAAAAAAAAACATAATTAAGTCCACTGCTTGTTTGTGTGAGGTTTTTTCTTTTGATTTCAGCTTTTTGCTAAGTGCTGCACCCTCCAGCCAGTGTGCTCCCACATCGGCGTGCTTGCAGACATCCTACCGGGTGGCTCTGCCTGGCCACTGCTGTTTCACAGGGACACTTGATTCCCCTCCTCACTCTCCCCTCCTTTGCTTGTGTCTCCAAGCAAAGGAAACACAGAGCCCAAGTGCCTGCTATGTTCTAGGTGCTGGATGCCCAGTTAGGGCCCTCCTCTCTTCCAGCTTGCTCCTGGGTTTCATTTTTGGGCAGTACTGGGCTCTCCTCCATTGGTATTCACACCATGGCCACGCTCTTCTTCTCTCTGGGATTACTCCTGCTCTGTAAACACAAACATTTGCTTGGCATCCAGAGGTCAAACAAAACACGCAGGCCTGCCAAGCAGCTGGTGGGACGGAAGGACACTATGGTTTTTGATACCTCCTTGGGCAGCCCATCTTGGGGCTCTTCCTCACCACCACAGCACCACCACATCTGGCACAAGGGTGGCACAGAGGGGACAGACATGGGTTGGAGTTAATCAGTTGCCTTCTGCCAGCCAAGTAGTTGCTTGATGATGCTGTTGGTGACACTCTGGATGTGTCCAGCATCCCTCCAAATGGGTCCGGAAAACAGAAAAAGCTGGACAGACCTACCTGTCACATCTTTGGTCAAAACTAAAAAATTAAACCCAAAATGTTTTGGGTTGTTATCTTAAATTTATACTATTGGAATTGGAAAAACTTGCAGGTTTATTTCTTCTCTCCAATTCGGTTGGTTAGGGACGTTAGCCCTCTCCTACTGATGTTGGCCATGCACAAGACCTGTGCTGGGATCCAACAGCATATCATAGGCCCTAATAAGCACAAATACAGGCTGAGTGGAGAGTAGATTGAGAGCAGCCCTGTGGAGAAAGACTTGGGGGTGCTGGCAGACAAGAAGCTCAACATGACCCGTCAATGTGCACTTGCAGCTCAGGAAGTGAACCATATCCCAGGCTGCATCAAAAGACACATGATCAAGAGAGGTGATTCTCCTCTGCTTCTAGGCTCTCATGAGACCCCACCTGGAGTCCTGTGTTCACCTCTGGGGCCCCCAACATAAGAAGGACACAGACCTGTTGGAGCAAGTCCAGATGAGAGCCATGAGGATGATCAGAGGGCTTGAGCACCTCTCCTATGAAGAGGTTCAGGTCAGAGAAGGTCAGGCTCTGGGGACATCTTGTAGCAACCTTCCAGCACCTAAAGGGGGCCTACCAGACAGCTGGAGAGGGACTTTTTACAAGAGCATGTAGTGACAGGACAAGGGGGAATGGCTTTAAGCTGAAAGAGGGTAGATTTAGTTGATGTATAAGGAAGAAATTCTTTACTCTGAGGGTGGTGGAACAGGTTGCCCAGAGAAGCTGTGGATGTCCCACCCCTAAAAGCGTTGAAGGCCAGGCTGGATGGGACTTAGAGTGACCTGGTCTTGCGGAAGGTGTCCCTGCCTATGGCAGGGGAGTTGGAACTAGAGGGTCTTTAGGGTCCCCTCCAACCCAAAACATTTGATGTTTCTACGATTCCATGATTCTATTACAAATACAGGGCGGGAGGGGAAAGCAGTAACTCTGCCTGTCCCTGTTGTCACAGTCATGTATTTGCTGGCCATCAGCTCCATTGCCCTGGTCTTTTTACTCCCAGCATGACCTTCAACTAAAGCTGTCATCTGGCTTTATCAGAACAGATTAGGCTGACAGTAAAATTAACTGGGACTTGGATAATGGAGTTACACGCAGGTCCAGAAGCAAGAGATTTACAGGAAGCAGGTGGGACTGGTAGCTCCTAATTAGACCACCACTAAGAAGGCAGTATGTCTCCCTGTGGGAGATGGGAGCTGCACCATCTCCCACAAGCTGACAGGCAGAATTACTATGTGGGTTTTAAGCAGTGGATCCTTCTCAGCTCTTATCTCCTCAGATGGCAGCCAGAATAACTTGTTCAGCAAAAAACCACTACTACCATAATTTTCTCCTCCTCTCCACAGTTTCATGGGAAAAGTGACTGACTGCCTTTTTTCACTTATTTCATCACTTTATTAAACATGGCTGCAAAAACATGTGAAATGTCTTGCTTCAGGTCAGAAGATAATTTTATGTAGATCTCAAGCAAACTTGAAAAATATATAAATATATAAAATGAAAAAAGACATCTTCATTGAAGTTCAGTACACTATTTCCCTTTTTGCAAGAAAAAGTAAAAAGCATGTAGTTGTCCTGAAATTTATGTCTTCATAAGAGTACATTTATACTCCATACAACTTCTGGCTATGCTTATTAACCATGTAAGTGGCCGAGCTCAAGATCTTGGTGAGCTGTTGTAGTGATGTATTTCCACAAATTAATTACAGACTGAAGGCCTTTCTGAAGTAGCTTCATTGCTTTCTGTTTCTACCTGCTTTCATGCTATTTGGAACTATAAATCAGAGCTGATGATTTACTTTCCTTAACTTGTTCTTTGTGCTTCTGACTCCATGAACTGAATAATCGCATTTTGCCTTTACATAGAAGTCTCTCCCCAATTCTGTTTTGTCCTTCAGCCTCTTTTTTTTTATTTTTCTTTCTCTCACAGGAAACATGGTTGGCTAAACTTGCAGGCTCTGAAAATACTTTTGAATCAATTTCTGTTACGATGTGAACTTTTTGAAATAACTGTCATATATGAGTTTCCTTACTTTGTAAAAATTATACCACCAAATTATCTACAAAAATTATTTTCTTGTGGTATTTCTATAAATGTAAACTTGCAAACAATTCTTAACATATACTGTAGTCAAAAGTATCAGGTTTTGATCATTGAAAATTGAAAACTTTAGAAATGTAATTTATTTTCTCTGATATATCTCAAATAAATTTTCAGTTTTCAACAAATCCTGATTTGTGAATATTTCTATCTTTGTGTGCCTAGATATGGGATTTCTGATTGGCTCTGCATTCTAATTGACTTCTTTGGGCTGCATGCCAGTATGTTTGTTTTAATTCCTGTTCTCTTATTTTTAGTATTTCTCACCCTTCATTCTTAAGTCCGGTTTATATTTGGTTCGATGTGAAGATGAAATTTCTGGCTGGACACTCTCAGTTAGAAATAAAATTAATTTTATATTTCATTGAAACATTTAGACTGTTCTTAGAGAATGAAAAATTGCAGTTGTGATAACTAGACGCGTGTGAGGCCAACAGCTCTCTCTGAACAGTTGTATGGGGCAGTAGTAACTTCAATGTCTTGCTACCTGTGTTCCACCTCCTGGTGTGAGAGATACATGTAATCCATATATAGAATATATGTGTTTTTTTTAATGTTTAAGTATATATTACCACCTTGTTAGTTGGAGACCTGGAAAAAAACAGTTCCAAGAGATTTCTTGACTAGGCTGGGGGAAATGAAACAGAAGATTGATTGCTTAAATTGTACTTGAGAAATGCAAGCTGCCTTCCTAAAGCAAGAACACAGCAGAAAAACCAAGCTTACTATAAAACCTGACAAGCCAGGGCCTGGGATTCCTTCCCCCTCATCCCCTTGACATATGAGCTGATCCTTAGCGGAGATCATATTTGGTCAAGGTCTGCTTGTTGCGGCTGGGCAACCCCTGGAGGGCTGTGTGTAGCTGAGGCCACCCAGGTGTGTGTCAGAGGAAATTAAGCAGCTGGAGCTGTGGTAGATGTGAGCAGAAAGAAGCTGTGGGTTATTTATTCCCCACAACAGATGGGCAAATGCTGTTTTGACTCTCCTAGTAGGGAAGTCAGGGCTGCTCAGGATTGACCATGCCTCTGGTATTTCTGCTGTTTGTAGCATTTTTTAGCACTGCCTGCCCTGGGGCATGGCAGCAGGTAGGAAGGGGTCAAGCTACCAGAAACCTGTCCCTGCCAAAAATGAGAGCTTGTGTCTGTACCTGTTGCTGTGCTTCCAATCTGCATGCTGCTTAAACAGGGTGCAAAAAGGTATTTCTGAGTATTGGGATGTTAGCATTTGTGCAGTTTTAAACAATCAAAAACTGATAAAATTGACTAATTAATAGCAGCCACTTTGCATTACTGAGCCTGAAAACGTTGGTCTTCTAGTGTCTACTATGCTGTCCAGGAGGAGTCCCCTAGCCAAATGGACATTTCCATGATTAAAATAATAAAATTCTGTCTGATTCATGTACACCTTCTTGTTTTTAAAGCTAGATGTCATTATCCCAAATAGCAGTATGCTATTTCTTTCCTGCTACTAACTTCTATCATTGATTGCCTTTGGTGACTCAGTCAACAAATATGCTTTCATCCTGGGTGGCCTTTTAAGCCAGATCTGATGGACCTAGGTTGCATCTGAAAACATGCTTAAGTAAGGAATTGACTGCCTTTTAACTATGCAGCTGGCAAGCCTTATTATTTCTGTTATTTCTGTTTAGCATCAAATTAAACTGTTTCCAGCAGCTGCTGCTAAATTTGCAAGGCTTCAGAAGCAGCTACACATCCTACTCTAGTTTGGATAGAAAGTTAAACCGTTGCATTTTTTTTTTTATTTTTTTTTCTTAACAGCGGAGTGCCTTCAAGTTATCTCATTAAGTCTGTGTTTCCCAGCTATGATGTTGCCACTTCCCTCTAGGCCCCAATATCTTTGATCAGAGATCCAGCCTGAGAAACGGAGGCCAGAGGCTGAGTCCCAGGGATGCTCAGTAATGTGTGTTCTTGGTCCCTTTTCCTGAAGCAGTTCTGTGTAGCTATTGAGACTTTTCCCTGTCGCAGGGAGAAATGTCTTCCTTCCCCATCCTCTGACACTTTAATTCAGACTTGCTGTTCTGCCTCCTTCACTTGCACCTAGTGGCATTCTGGCTGTCTGGGCAAGAACTTTAGGGCAAGACTAGCAAAAAAGACAGCGTTTCAGAGGTCCCTCTGACAGCAGCGCCAACTACTATAAGACAGGAGCTGCAGGTTTGTAGCAGTGGTAGCAATAGGTAGAAACACAAAGTGCAGCCTGTAAATAGGGGAGCACGTGTCCCAAGCACCCTCCAACCTGGCTGGACACTTGGTGCCTGCTCAAAGAACAAGAAAGCCACGTGCTTTTCCTCTGCTTAGGCCTCCTGAGTGATGTTTAATTCGTGCCTGTATCCATCAAAAAATTAACACAAGCTTTCATGAACTGATTGTCTAAGCATATAATTTTGGATAGTATATGGGCTGCTAGGAAACCACAGGTTATCTTGTAACTCTGATACCTCTCTAATAACCTGATTGGGGCACCTGTAAAGTCTGAATACAGTCATGTATGGTACTTTTTCTAATTGCTAGAGTGAAGCACTTTCAATTCTTGGCAAAGAGACTTCTGCTGCTGACATTAGAAAACAGTAATATGTCTATACTGTAACCACTTAATTATATATACAGGCATAATCGCATAATGTGTCACTACCCTGTAAAAAAATTTCTGCCTCTGAAACTTGTACAGAGAAACACACAGAAATATGAACAGCACTGCATTGTCCCAAAAGTAATTTTCAGAAGTCGCTGAAAAATCATAGCTTCCTTCCTGCAGGGGCTACCCAGTATCTCAAAACTAGCTTTGCTCTGAGCTGACCTGAAGACAGAACATCAAGGACCTTCCTAGAATGGAATATTACCTAGGAAATACCAGCAATTAATGTAATAAGATGCTTTATTTTTGATCAATGTGAAACACTGTCTCCTCCACCACTATTCAACAGAATTGCCAAAACCCTCAGGAAAAAAATTGTATATTTTCTAATGGAAAAAGCATGATTCAACACTTTTTGTTGTTGTTGTTTGAAAATTAACTTCGTTTTAAAAAGAAGTGAGGTGCTAGCAGTTTGCTTTTCTATCTCCATTTATATTCAGACATTCCATAAATAAACAAAACTATGTTCTTATTTTTGTAGTGTAAAAATCAATCCAATAGATCGAATGTGGTAAGCTATTTGAATACCATTAAGCTGTTATTTCTTAAGGTACCTCTCCCTCTTTTAGTGTCACTTCACAGGAAAGTAGGTTGTGGTGGGGAGTATTGTGAGGAAAAATGATTTTCATTATATGTACACAAAATTGCATCCTCTTTGACCTTTATGAAGGGACAGGCTAGGATATGAGTGATACCATCTACCCCAGACAAGAAATGCAAACAATTAAATAATACCTCATACTTAGAAGGTCATATCAAATACTGTTAACAGCTTTAAAAACTAATAGCACCTGTGCTGGCACCTAATTTATTAATTTATATTTGCGCACCACTTCAGGAGCCAAGAAGGCTAGCCAAATGTGGGTGTATGCCTCACTGAGATGGACTGAGGAAACCTAAGAGACGCCTTATTTTCATTGCCTAAATAGTATTTCATTAGAGGGAAAGAAGAGATGGAAAAGGACATGAACCAAGCCTTCCATTGGAATCACTTCTGGTGTTTCTTCTCTCCTCCAGCACAGTGTATTCCCCATTACTGGGCTTTCCTTGAAAGAGTGGTCAAAAGTCACGTTGATCAGAATCTTAATTACCTATGCCATGATATACGCATTCACGGCAAGATGCACATAAATAGAAGGAAAATAATCAGTAATTCTAAGCATCATGGTGATGATGAGACACCTGCAGGATAATCATCCAAATTAAATATTTTTCTCTGCTTCTTCAGATGATCTGTCTCTTCTTGCAGCCACTGAATGGCAGTGGAGGGGGCTGTGCTGAAAAGCAAGGGCGCCAGCTTGACAAAGGCAGGAATCCTCTTCCTGCATGCAGCGGCAAAGCCTTATTTTCCTGTCACTATCATTATTTGCCTTCAGTAGCAGCCTATATGTTGAAGAGAATCAGCAGTCTTCCACGGCATGAAAAAGGAGAATCTGATTTACTTAAGGCTTGAGAACAAAAACTTCCACATTCAGTGAATTACACAGCTGATAAATTGGTAGAAACTATTTTTGTCTATATAGCACTTTCTGCAAAGGATACTGGCTTCCAAAGGCTCTCAGGGCATATCAATGTGTGATATTTCCCTTCAGAAAACTTTTTCTCCTTTAGAGTCTTGTTTAGTATTTTTTAAAAGTTTAATCAAGAAAAGACTAGCTTGAAGATAGGCCAAACATAGAACAATGTGTTACTTTTTCTCAGATATTTGGGAAAATAATTAAGTTGTATTTCCCACCCCACACACACACACACCCCCCCACACACACACCCTGCCTCACTCACTGAAAGGGCGTATTCATTGACTAGGTGTTTCAGCTGTGTCTGGGTTGGTCAGGTATATATTTTCTGGAAATTAGAGGAAATGCTAGATGATCTTGAAATAAGACATCTGAAGAGTTTTTCCAAGTGTGGCCTCAGTGCTGCCCTTCTCACCAGAGCCATGGAGATCTAAGGCAAACACACTGAACATGATTTGTTCTTTTTTTACAAAAAAGTAGAATTGGCACCATTCTGTGTCAACAAATGTTGCCACGCTAGAGGAAACATTTACATTCAGCTGTGGAGGATGCTTTCAAAATTCACAGGTTCACAGGAATGCCTGCTGTCAGATCTTGCCAAGGAAAACTGCTGAATCAATATCTTAATCTGTTTCCTCTCTGCTTTGGCCAGTTTCTATGGTTGTGATGGCCACCTTCAATTTCTTGGGAGAGGCTTTGTGTGCCCGTTTAGGGTCACTGAATTTTCTGGGCCTAAAATAATGACCTGGAGTATGCCTAGGTTTAAGAGATATTTATACATCCCACAGTGTGTGCCTGTTTTTTTTAACTCCCTCAGAAGAGACGTATCCTGCAGTTACATCATACGTGTGGGCTAGAGGTTTCAAAATCTTTTAGCTATTTGAATAATCACATAGCACTCAGCTGACTAAGAAAAAAAAAAAGGGTAGCAAGTAATTGCAGTTTTATCAATGAAAGAGTCTCACCTGGAATTTCCAGGTCCAACTTATTCTTGCAGCTTTGAAACTTCATGCCTGTATCACTACTTCACTGTGGACAGCAATTGCAAAACATTCTTGGTTTGCAGTCTTATCTGAGGTTAGAGATTCATGGATAAAATTTAAGCATTCAGAAATGTAGACAATGAGTAGATTTGTCATCTTGTCACTCTAACTCCCTGTATTTCTTGCTTCTCATGTGATTTAGCTGAGGACCATAAGGAGGAATCTTAAACACAACAAAACTGTACTCTCTCCCTCCCTCCTCTTTTTTAAATCCTGAATATCACATATATATATATATATAGTGGTGATATTTTAGATTAAGGATCAGAGAGATATGGATAATTCAAGTAACTTCTTGGAAACTTCTGCTGTTCTGACTGACTCCTGTCTCCAAAATTTCTGAGGTTCAGATCGTGACTTACTCATTGTTTTAGCAACAATGGCTAACTTGTCTTCTGATATAGCAAATCCTAGACAAGTCTCTTTCTTTTGTTTGTTTGGTTGGGTTTTTTTAGCAACAGAGAAAACCTTTCTAGATTGAACCATTGATTTTATGTATATGTTAGGAAATCTATTCCCTTCACAGAAAGAAGTAGACAGAACAGAACTGAGCCCTTTCTAAAGAACTGTGAAAGTTTTCCCTAAATCTAGAAATATTTTCCATTTGACAGTCTGTTAGGATATACATACTGCAAAATATTTTTCATCAGGTAGTGGTAAGCTGTAAATACATAATGCAGAATGAGCTCAAGGAATTATTTTTTCTTCATTTTGTCTGATGAACCATGAACCTTGTTAAAACTCCAGTTCCATACTACAAAATTGTTTATGATTTGCCACTGTGACAATGTGTGTATAAACAGTATCATTAAGCCAAGTTGTTCCAATGCCATGTACCTGTTTCAGAGTGAAAAGAAAAGGACCTCACAAAACGAAGCTATGCTCACACTCATATTTAGTTTATTTAGAAACCTGGTTGCATATTGCTAGCCCTGGGGTGGGCATTTGTTGTGGTTTAACGCATGGCTGGCAACTAAACCCCAGGCAGGTGCCCACTCATTCCCCCACAGTGGGATGGGGGAGAAAATCAGAAAAGTACAAGTGAGAAAACTCATGGATTGAGGTAAAGACAGTTTAATAGGTAAAGCAAAAGCTGTGCACGCAAGCAGAGCAAAACAAGGAATTCATTCACCACTTCCCATGGGCAGGCAGGTGTTCGGCTATCACCAGGAAACCAGGGCTCTGTCAGCTGTAATGGTTACTTGGGAAGACAAACGCCATCACTCCAAACATCCCACTTCCTTCTTCTTCCCCCAGCCTGATGTCATGTGGTATGGAATATCCCTTTGGACAGTTTGGGTCACCTGTTCTGGCTGTGTCCCCTCCCAATGTCCTGTGCCTCTCCAGCCCTCATGCTGGCAAGGCCTGAGAAAATGAAAAGTCCCTGACTCAGTGTAAACATCACCCAGCAACAACTAAAACCATCCGTGTACCATCAACATTGTTCTCACACCAAATCCAAAACACAGCACTGCACCAGCTACTAGGAAGAAAATTAACTCTATCCCAGGCAAAATCAGGACAGCAAGGTTTGTGAAAGATGTTCATATTCCTATGCAGGTAAGAACCTCACTTATACAACCTACATATTCTATGGATTACACATAGCTTCTTCCTCTCCCCTGCCACCTGGACTGTTGAAGTAGTGGCATAAATTCCTTTTACAGATCTTGTTTCTTCTTCTTTAGCTATAAAGCTGGCAGAAAAGTAAAATCTGTATGGTTTTTCTTCCCTTGCACATCATGAGTCTAGAGATAGATCAGAAGACATTATGAATATGAGTTAGAGTGAATGTGACAACAGCCTGAAGCCATACTTCCCTGGGCTGTAATCTTGCTAGCTAAGCAGCCAGACGTTTCCTGATACTTAAATGGAAGAACTCAGGTGTGTTTGGTAGGAATGACTGTGCTGAATTTGCTTGTTGATATGGAGTTAATGGGTCACTGCTGATGGCATTATCTCTCAGTCTGTGGCTTCTAAACACACTATTAGAAGAATGTGTCAAACTGAATCATGAACTTTAAAGGGGAAATCTCAATGCCTAAGAAGCACTTTAAATGTCACATCCCCACATAACTTTAGCAGTCATTTCACTTGAATTGATTATTAAATTGAATAGTTAATACTTTGTCCCCTTTTTTATGCCACACTAACATTTTTAGAGGAAGCTCTGCCTCAGTTCATGGGACCAGAGGTTTGAGATTCAAAAGAGTATTTTTCGTTGAGTCCTATTAAAATACCAATCTCTCATCTTTGCTTCTCAGATGTAGAACAGGAGAATTCAAATATGGTAATAAAGTAGATAATGAGAAAAAATATGTATATGTAGACAGGAACTAAGAGAATTATGAAAATTAATTTTACATGAGATCTGCAAATGAAATCTCATTGCTTAATACTGATCAGTGTCTGCTTTGGAATTCTAATGTGTCATATGCCCAAGTTTGAAAGTGTTTCCATCATTTTGCTCATATTCTTTCCACAAGAATCTGAAATGACTCTTTCTTAAAAGAAACCCAGAACAATTTCAGCTGTCTGGCTTTTGACTCAGTTTTTAAGCCTAGTTACTGTTTAATAAGCAATTATTTTAGAAAAGATAACATAGTTATGTGGATATGTCCCCCTTCTCTATCTGTTTGGCTTTTTTTTTTTATCTCCATCCTTTCCGATCGTGTCAAGAACTTTTCACTGGGGACCTGACTGCCAGAAAGCCTGGGGATGGTTTACTCTGCAAATTATTGCACAACATATTGTAGTAGTCCATGAAATGCTGATGTTGAAGAACTTTGCTCCAGGTGATAAGATGATGCACACTCAAGGTGATAGATTTAAACTACTGTTAAAGATGAAAAGACTTAATGAAAACCTAATCTAAAGATCCAGCAGGGTAGCATCGTTATTGCAGAACAACAGCAACAATGAAGCTTTGTAATAATTGATTTTAATCCTTGAGTCTCCTGAGGCCAGGGTGAATTATTTATTCATGTTCTATATGTAGACATATCTAATAGATGTATAGACATGACCTTTGATCACTATGTGTGCACATTAGATTGTAACGCTCTTCAAATTAAATTATCTTAATTATTTTTTAACTCCTAAAATTCCTACCATACATGGCATAATTTTAAAGCTCCCATCTTGTATTACATGACAGCTAGTCCATAATTCACAGGCCTTCACCTCTCTGACAAATACTTTTTTGACTGTACCATTGCACTTTATAGAATAACTTCAGACAGAGTAGATCTTTTTTGTTAATTGCCTGTTTTGTTAACTTTTTAGCTGGCGGATTTGGTCTTCTGAAGAGTACATTTTAGATAAGAATGGATTAAGAAGAGAGTCTGGAAGCTAGAGTAAATGAAATTTTCATAATCTCCACCAGATCCTGGGGTTTTCAATTCAGTGAGAATCCATGGCAATGTAGTTCAGAAGGCAGATAACTGAGTTAATTTTGTGTCTCCGGTTCCACTTGAGTTCAGGCATTTGAGCAATCTTTATTTTAGTTTCTGAACTGGTTCAGGTAGCCCATACGTTCATAATCTAAAAAAACCAACCCAAACCCAACCCACATTGGAAGTATTCATAACTCATTATTCAGTTAGTGCCTTGTTTTTACTAAATGATTCATACTGAATAAGCCCACATTGCACACTCACCTATTCTTCAAAAAGCTAAAATGACTTCATTTCTTCACTTCTCTCATGTCATCCAGAAATGAGGGAAAAAAATACTGTTTCTTTCAGGAAACAAACTTTTCTTAATTTAGAATGAAAAAAAAAAATAACCAATACATTTAAAAGATGCAAAGCAAGGTGCATTTTAATGATTTAGCATTATTACTTCAAAACTCCAAAGCTGGAAATAGTCTAAGAGATCTGGATATATATTTATGTTGAATTCAGCTACTGGCAAGAAAGCTGGTTTTGCCCTGATTTTATGTACCAGACTGCTGCATAATAGCTGGAGCCTCCCAGTGATCTGTTCATCCATTTGACTGAACTTTCTGAAACTAGCTAGGAGCATTTTTCCCCCATACTTCTCCCTGCATAATCTTCAAAATTTGAAAAGCCTGTAGAAGAGGGACATCTTTTTACTGGCAGTCCTTTGTTGACAGCTCTATACCACAAATCAGGTATGTTCACCCTTCTCCCCTCCCCACTGTCATATTGAATGTTTTTCCTGAGCATTCCTAGTTGGCCGTGTTCAGCCTGTTTTTTTAAGGGTCAGAGACAATGGCACTGTTTTGGCAGTTGCTGTTAAAAAAATATTCAAAATATTCATGTTTCTTGAACAAAAGGTATTTTCTTCACTACAATTCTTTAGCAAAAAAAACCATAAAGACCTTTAATGAATAGCTTCAAAACTTCTGAAACCAAAATCTTCAGAAATTCTTAAAGCACTTGAAACAAGATGGGTGGCCTGTAGCTGTAGCTCTGTAAAGGCTGTCTGGGAATGTTATTAAGCGTTGTGCGGAACAAATACTCTTAAGAGTTCTTCAGAGAGTACTTAGTGTGACAGGAAGGGAGGAACAATGTATGGAGAGTCTACAATGACACATTCTTCGGAAGTGTCTGTCATGAACCTCAGAATCATGCCTGTGCAGAGTTGTGTGAACCTGAGAAAACAGGCTTGGTGAACAAACTTAATTCCTCCCTGCTCTCCTACTGTCTGTGATGCCTCTTGAGCATAGTTCAAGAACTAGTAGAGAGATAAACCAAGAATCAGTGGCCTCCAAGACTGAATAGATAAAGCTGGAGACATTTTATGAAAATATGTGTTGAAAATACCTGTGAATAAGATAATGCTAAAGATGTAGGCATTTAACACTTTTCCTCTGTGGATTTGGATTCTTTTTTAGGCTAGACTATGAATGGAAATTAATATAGTGATCTCTCCCAAGGGTTTTATCCACAGCTGTGCAGGATTGTCTGTATTGACCTCAGTGACAACCTGCCTTAGATTCTTAGTCTCATTTGGACTATTTTATGTTTCAAAAACTGTGATATAATTTGAAATATTTGAAAATTACTGTATTATAGCCATCCAGGAATAGAATTATGGGAAGAAAGGGAGTTCAGAGTCTGAAAACATGAGCAGCATTACAGTAATGTTTATACAGCACTAGAGAAATTAAACAGTTCTTTTACAATAATTCCTTTTTAACTTGTTCCACTGCATATCATGTGAAGAGCAGTCTTGTGTCGTAAGTCTTTTAATGACACTATGAATTATAAAATTAGTTTAGATTTATCCTCCTGGAACTTTTAATCTTCATTATTGATTTAAAGAATCAAGGGCATCAAAGAGATAGAAGCATAAAATACAAATAAAATAAAATATATACAAACAAATCTACAGACACAAGCATCTAACTGACTCTTCTGATGTCATGTTTCCCTTCCAAGCTCATACAAATAAGCATGAGCCTGCAAGCTGAGCTTTCCCAGTTTCTACAAAAGTGTTTGAACTTTTGCATGCTGCAGTCCAATCGCAAGGATTGCCAAACAGCCAAAATGATCAATACCACACTTCACTCCTGCAATCTTTTCTTCACTGTTATGCTAATAGTTCTGTAGTTGCTCTGAATCACACAAGTGTCTATGTATTTTGTTCTTTCAAATTGCAAGGTCGTCTTCTTTGAACTCACTTATTAATATTTTTAAGGTTCTTGTGTTCTGGGTCAAGATTTTCTGTTTTCTGGTATAACAGGTCTTCACACATAAGCAAGACAAAGTGTACCTTCAATTAAAAGAAACAGCACTTTGCTGTTTGACCTATTCTCACAAGAGCTTAGCTTTTTATTTAGGGCAGAAAAAAAAAAAAAAAAAAAAAAAAGACTTCTGGGGCTAAGGCAAAGAATTTAGAGATTATTCTTCTGCTTGTCTTTCTTTTCCTCCCATCCTTGTGCTCAAAATGCAAAGTCTTTATCTTCTCACCTTGACTGATCACAGAGAAATTGGTAGGCAGAGGTGGAAAGGAGAGGGAAGAGGAGAAGACGGAACAGCTTTCTTTCGAAAAGCATGGTTCCTTCCCCAGAGCTGGAAATATCCCAGAACTGCAATGAGGGGCATCCAGCCTAGGAGGGGAAGGCAGCAGCAAGCCAAGTTCAGTGCCTTACACTTTGCTGCTCTGTTTCTACACCCAAGAATGGTTAAACTGCATGTGAAGCAGAAAGAGGGCTTGGAGGATCTATCCGATCAGTCCTTTCCCTTTTGCAGCACTGGTGGTGGGGGCAGGTGGGAACAACTGGGCTGAGCTAGCTATATATCACTATCGTTGCTTTTTTCTTCTTTTCTCAATGTTTAAGATTACTAAGAATGACAATAAAAATGCTCCTGCTCTGAAGTGTTTTTGGTGCTTGATTTGTGCTTGCTCTTCTCTTGGTTTCATAGATGCTTAAGAGGCTTAAAAGCCCTTAAAAGCAGTGTTTAAGAACCTGAGCCATTCTCTTTCTCTCCCCAATTCCCTTCTTTCCGGCCCTGCAGAGATGTTTCAAAAACAATGCTCTCCAGATAGTATTCTTTCTCTGTTTGTGTGGCACCCTCTTCACATTTTCCTCTATGTCCCTGACTCATTTGTCTTAACCAGTTGCATCTCAGCTGACTGCAACTCTGTTTTCTCAAAACTTGGAGCTGGTTTGAGTTTCCCAGTGGAAATTCAGAGTGATGAAGGTAATTCTATCCCATTTTCAGGGTTTCTCTTCATGATTGTGGCCAGCCTTACTACTGCTTGTTGAAGAGACTGCTTACTGAAAGCTTTGTGACAGCATGAAAATGTTGCATGAGTATGGTTTGTCTAAATGTGCAAGTCGTGTTGTTACTGGGAGGGAGCAAAGCTGAGGAGCGACAGCTGCAGACGGGTGGCCCAGGAAGAGGGTCCTGCAGTAGCCAGGAAATTAATTTGACAAACCCAGAAGAAGTGAGAAACTGAAAGGTAGGATTGTTAAAGAGATAAGAGAAAGCCAAACAAGCCTTGTGTACACCTCATGGATACAATAAGCCTCAGTGACTGAAACTGAGAACAGAGCTACAGATCAAGCATTTTGTTTATCCCTAGGTATATAAGATCTTGAAGCACATTTCTGGACATGGAAAAGTGTTGGCATTATTTCATATCTTACTTCCCTTAACTAACAAAGGTGGGGTTTCTGGTTTAGGCACAAGGAATCTTTTAGATGTATACTGAGATTTTAAAAGGAGAACCCCAAACTACTTCTGTTTGTCATTTCTTGATCTCATGGCTTTTCAGCACAATCACTTAGGATGAAAACAGACTGTCAGTGAAAGACCTGCCAGCACATGAGCATCTGAGCTTGGGTTAGTCTGGTGATTGACAGAATGGGTACACTTTTGCTCAATTTGGAGTATCTGTTGATGCCATTTTTTTTTTAACAGTGACTACTGATCACTGAAATACTCTAGTCTCATGTGAAAGGCAGAGTCCAGAATAATGTCTGAAGTTATTTTATATCCCAAAAGCTCAGAATCATAACAGGCTTTCTGAAGCTTGCTTTTGAATTATGCTTGCTGAATAATTGTTACAGTTTCAGATAAAACAGGGAAAAAAGAGAAATTCTGAGCAGGACAGTTTTCTGCTATCTACTCATAACTTTTTCCCAGACTACTTGGTAAATTATGGATTTTTACCACCTAGAAGTAATTTATCAGTTTTTTTAAAAAAATACACTTCTTTAGAGTTTTTCTGATTCTCTTTAAAAATAGAATTATTATTTTAGCATGCTCAAAATGCTTGACACAACCACAGAAAAAATAGTCTTGAAGCTTTCTGATCTGAGTGAAATTGTAAAATCTGTTTATGGAAATGAAAATGAAATCTAGAAATTTCTCATCGAAGTTCTTTTTTTACAAAAAAATAATAACCTTGTTAATGGAAAATGTTATGCCCTAGTTCCTTTTTTTTCTTTTTGTGATCTATGAGGAGAAAAAAAAAATGATCCAAATATCAAGATGAAGAAGGGCTAATTTGTAAAGTGTAATAATTTGATTCACATGCTCAGGCAGTGTTTTCCAAATTCTTCACAAGCTGGTTGCCAACCTGCAGTAATTCTCAAACACTCTGGAACATCATGGAAAGGTATGATGGTGTCCTTAAAAAGTTTGCTTATTATAGGTAGGTATAGAGACTTGAAAGCTTAGTGGCTTGCTCGGTATGATGATTTGTAGATAATTTGTAGAACCGCTATATAATATATTATATATAATTTTATATATTATTATATATATTATAATATAATATATTACATTTCTATAAGGATAGAAAAAAATCAGATTTTTTTTTTACTCCTGAAGATCACATTGCTTTCCAGAATATGGATTTGGGATACAAAATGGGAAATAATAGCTTTTGAGTGCTTGTATCTTCATTTATTTTTCCATTTTGATTATTGGAATAGGTACACAACTTCCAGCTCTGTGGATTTTGTTTTGTTCTATTTTTTTTTTTTGCTGAAACAACATTTAAGTTGAGATCTTTAAGTAGAACTTTAGCATCTCAGGTGCTTGCTTACATTGATTTATTGCATGGACTGAGCACCAGTAATTCACAGAGGTTAATGTGCATGCTACTAATAGATTTCTTTTGCATGTTTTTTATCATTTGGTTGCTACAGTCAGTTCTGCAGTTTGTAGATGGAGTATCTAGGAAGTTTGACTGTGAGTCAAAGATGCTTGGCTGGCTCTGTGTAAGGCACTCTGGTAAGAAGGAGACCATGTTCAGCCAGTCTCTCCCATGTACTCATCTGTTTGTGTGGTCACTAGCTCAGGAGCCTGTGCTCCAAAGTCAGCTGTCACCAATTTTCTTCTATCCTTTGCATCCTCCTTGTCCTTTCTTCTGATTTATGTGTACTTCATATGTCATATTTCTGTTTTATCCAGACGCTTCTCCTCAATTTTTCTGTCTAGCTGCTTATTCAGGGTAACAGATAATTGGCAATATGGAGGTGAAAAACCTCTTGTGTTTTAAAGAGCACCGCTTCTCCACATTCACCTAATCAGGGCTCCCTTGTCCCTGTGTGATTAAGAATTTGTCCACAGAATGGTTTTCACATTCATATGTCAGATGGCCTCAGCAGTTGTCTAAATAGGAGAGTCTGTGTTTTATTTTGGACTGTTGCCTTGGGATATAAGCATCACAGGCACTACAGTTACCATCCAATTATCCTCTCCCACCTTTCAAAAGGATCTATTTTTACACTAATTTTAAGGATGATTAAAAAACATAAAGAAAAGGGTGGGTGGGTGGGTGGGTGGGTGTGGGTGTGTGTGTGGGGGTGGGGTGGGGGTGGGTGTGTGTGGGTGTGTGAGGGTGTGTGTGTGGGTGTGTGGGGGTGTGTGGGGGGGGTGTGGGGGGGGGTGTGGGGGGGGTGTGGGTGTGTGTGGGTGTGTGGGGGTGTGGGGGTGGGGGGGGGGTGGGGGTGTGTGTGGGGGGGTGTGTGTGCAGAAAAAAAGCACAGCCCCCTAGCATCTCTCTATTCTAGCCACTGTAACTTTCTATAGTCAGCACTGAATGCCTCACACCCTTGCCTCTGCATCACTCCTGAAAGGACGGCAGCCTGCCATCACACCATCCAGACATCACATATTCCCCATTGCCCTTCTTCTCTATTTAACTTCCTCTGGAGACATCTCTGCCTTGTAATGGACATCTCCACTACATATGTTTGGATAGTGCTATCTTGACTAAGAAATAGTTGTTAAAAGCACCTCAGTAAAGAGAGAGGAAGTAGGCTTCAGAAAGGAAAGTAAACCAAAGGCAAGAAGACCTGGAGTAAAGATCTCCTGGACTCCATTCTAGTGTTACTTTTGGGAAAAAAGTCAATGCAAAACCTGGTATCTAATGCTTATTTGTTGAAACAGGCAAGCAAATTCATCATCTTTTGCTGAGTATAAAGTAATGAAAGGAAATGGTGACAATCTTTAGTAAATTTCATACGTTGTCTATGCTTGTGGTGCTGAGTTCAGGACAGAGCTAGAATGTTTGTGGCTTTTTTGTCACATCTTACTTTGTGATGAAAAGAGTTTTGAATATATTTTATTGAACATTTGCTGGATTACTTCTACAGAAACATGTACTTGCTTCTACATCCAACCAAATGGATAAAAATGCAGTCAGGGAGGAAACTGGTCTGTAAAGAGAAGAGAAGTCTGGGAGTTGTTTGGTGCAATGTTCCTTTAAAGCAAACAGTATCACAGCAGAGCTAGACCTAGAAAGGAGAAGCTGTCCCGTTTGTCCCTGAAAACACAAGCTTGCCCTAACAGTTTAATTCAGAACATCCTTTATGGCTTAGCAGACCAAATGAAGGCCATAACGAACAAGACCTTTTGTAGTTCTAATTCCAGGTGGCAGTTTGTACTTTTGTTATTTCTAAAGCAGCTTGTAAGATGCTTAGCATCTGATCTACAAGGTTTTATATGTGTCTTCATCAAGCTTTGATGGAATTTCTTATTTTCAGCTGGTTTATTCTAAAATTGTCCACAAAATGCAGGTCAGACTTCTGTCTCAATGAGGTAAGGGTTAAATCTGCAGTAACTTCCATGATGTTTTCTTAAACGACCCCAGCTCTAAGGAAATAGAAATCATGCTCAGAATTTCATCCCCACTGAAACTCATTATACCAATTATGTGATGGCAGCATTTGTCAGTGTTATTTGTTCATTACTTCAAAGGAGAATTACTAGGTACATGATGATGCAGTTGTCTTACATGTTAGGCAACAAGGAATAATTTAATAATGATGTGTTTACTATGTTCTTTAGCTCACAAGCAGAGCTTTTCTGAATCACATCCCTGAAAATCTTCATATGGGTTTAGGCAATATATGTCTCTGCGTGCATTTTGAATAACCAAATGTGGTTATATGCTTTGTCACATGTTGAAACGCTGCAGGGTTTTTCTTCATTATGTTTGGGACCTATTGGTAACTCTTTGTGTTCACAAGCATTAACCACCCATGGTGTTGGATACCAAGGGCCCTATCTTCATTGCCATTTGTCACAGTGTAGGCTTCCTTTGTGTCCTGCAGATGCATTCACCCTTACTCTTGAGAGCACACCCCTTCTACAGGGTGAAGGGTGAATGAGCCATTGCTCTGCTTTTAGGTTTTCCTTTAATGATGATCCATCGGTCTCATATAGAAAGAGACAAATATGGCAGTTTACTTGGCAGCTTCCTAACTTCCAAGCAGACTTGGAGAGATACAGATCAGGAGAATTATGTGACTTTGGAGAACATTTTTCCTGTAACACTGTTCAGATGAAGCAAGTTTTGTAAATGTATAGAACACAGCATAGTTCGATTAACTGGCATACTATTAATCCAGCTAATGCTTTCTGTCTGCATCAGCCCACCTCTTTTTGCTATGTTTATTGGGCCAGGGTGGGAGCTGGTCTTTGGTTTCGCTATTTTTGTGGCCCTTCTTACTGGTAGAAGGAAATGAAGGCAAATATATTTGTATAGCATAATTCATCACTGTTGCCTCAGATGAAAGTTTACCCTGAAATTTAAGATATGACTGAAATTACTTCAGTCTGTGAGTAAGACACCATTTGACCAAATATCTTGTTTACACATTGGGGATCTCAGAACAGAAGAAGTCTTTTCCAAGCATAGCACTGTGAGGCTTACAGAAAGTTTACCCTGAAATTTAAGATATGACTGAAATTACTTCAGTCTGTGAGTAAGACACCATTTGACCAAATATCTTGTTTACACATTGGGGATCTCAGAACAGAAGAAGTCTTTTCCAAGCATAGCACTGTGAGGCTTACAGTCTCTGTAACAGTGGACAGACATAGTAATTCTTTTTAGACAAAATCAGATGAGTTCCTCTGTAAAGGTAAACCAAGGTGTCACAAACAATTACATAGAGGACTACGGGTTACTTTGAGATGACCAGAGTGTCATGTTAATGTGATCATTTTATGGAATAATTGCACTTTATATCAGCACTTCTGGCAGCATGGTCTTCATTAGTGAGATAATTCCCACTACCAAAAAGGTGAAAGCATGTCAGCCCAAACTAAACTGCAAAATTGTAAAATCAGTTATATTGTATTAAATCTACTTTTTCTCTGCTTTCTCTCTGATCTTAGCATTGGATAGCAGTGCACTCTGCATTAAACAGAATTTACCCATTTGTAATCTGCATGCTATAATGTTTCTATAGTTCTCAAACACACAAACAGTACCGTATGACTGGCACCAAACCCAATTCAGTGTATAGGCAAGCTCTGGGCAATCATGCATTGAGGATAACTTCTTAAGCCAGGTAGTAGACAGCCCTATTAGAGGGGATGTGATAGTGGACCTGTTGGTCACCAAAACAAGTGAGTTAGTTGGAGACATCAAGACTGGAGGCATTCTGGGCTGTAGTAGTCATGCACTGGTGGAGTTCACAGTCCTGAGGGATATGGCTCAAGACCCTGAATTTTAGGAAAGCATACTTCCAGCTGATCAAGGATTTAGTAAATAAGACACTCTGGGAAACTGCTTTCAGGGACAAGGGACCAGAACAGAGCTGGCTGATCTTGAAGGATGCTTTCCATTGCGTGCAAGAGCTCTTGATCCCCATGCATAAGAAATAAGGAAAGAATGGCAAAAGACCAGCATGGATGAGTCAAGACCTGATGGCCAAACTAAAGGGCAAGAAGGAATGCATGAGCAGTGGAACCAGGGGCAGGCATCCTCTGAAGAATATAGGAATGCTGCCCAGTTGTGTAGGGATGGGGTCAGGAAGGTGTGTCTGGAGCTGAACTTGGCAAGGGAGGCAAAGAATAAGAAGCTGTTCTATTGGTATGTCAACAGGAAAAGGAAGGTCAAAGAAAGTGTACCCCTCCTGATGAACACAAGTGCCAACACAAGTTGCTAACAAAGGACAAGGAGAAAGCTGAGGTACTCAACAACTTTTTGCCTCAGTCCTCACTGGAAACCTCTCTTCCCAGACCTCTTGAGTGGATAGATCTCAAGGCAGGGACTGGGAAGCAGTGTCACTCCCGCTATAAGAGAAGATCATGTTCAAAAGCACCTGAGGAACCTGAGGGTACATAAATCTATGGGACCTGATGAGATGCATCTTAGAGTCCTGAGAGAAATGGCTGATGTAATTGACAAACCACCCTCCATGGTATTTGAAACATCATGGCAGGCAGGAAAAGTCCTCAGTGACTGGAAAAAGGGAAACATTGCACCCAGTTTTAGAAAGAGTAGAAACTGTGAACTACGATCCTGCCAGCCTTACCTCTGCACCTGGGAAAACCGTGGAACAGATCCCCCTAGAAGCTTCTGTTAAGGCATATGGAGGCCAAGGAAGTGATTCTAAACAGCCAGCATGGCTTCATAAAGGGTGAGTCTTTCCTGACCAAACTAATGGTCTCCTATGATTGAATCACTGCATCAGCAGACAAGGGAAGAGCTACAGATGTCTTCTATCTGGACTTCTGTAAGACATTTGACACAGCCCCCACAACATCCTTCTCTCTAAATGGGAGAGAGATGGATTTGATGGATGGACTTTTAGGTGGATAAGGAATTGGCTGAATAGTTGCATCTAGAGAGTAGTGGTCAACAGCTCACTGTGTGGATGGACATCAGTGATGAGTGTTGTCTCTCAGGGGTCCATACTGAGACAGTACTGCTTAATATCTTCAGCAGCAGCATAGACAGTGGGATCAAGTGCACCCTCAGCAAATCTGCAGACAACACCAAGCTGAGTGGTGTGATTAACATGCCTGAGGGATAGGATGCTGTTCAGAGGGACCTGGACAAGCTGGAGAAATAGGTCCTTGTGAATGTCATGAGGTTTAACAAAGCCAAGCAAGGTCCTGCACCTGGGTTTGGCCAATTCCAAGCACAAATACAGGCTGAGTGGAGAGTAGATTGAGAGCAGCCCTGTGGAGAAAGACTTGGGGGTGCTGGCAGACAAGAAGCTCAACATGACCCGTCAATGTGCACTTGCAGCTCAGGAAGTGAACCATATCCCAGGCTGCATCAAAAGACACATGATCAAGAGAGGTGATTCTCCTCTGCTTCTAGGCTCTCATGAGACCCCACCTGGAGTCCTGTGTTCACCTCTGGGGCCCCCAACATAAGAAGGACACAGACCTGTTGGAGCAAGTCCAGATGAGAGCCATGAGGATGATCAGAGGGCTTGAGCACCTCTCCTATGAAGAGGTTCAGGTCAGAGAAGGTCAGGCTCTGGGGACATCTTGTAGCAACCTTCCAGCACCTAAAGGGGGCCTACCAGACAGCTGGAGAGGGACTTTTTACAAGAGCATGTAGTGACAGGACAAGGGGGAATGGCTTTAAGCTGAAAGAGGGTAGATTTAGTTGATGTATAAGGAAGAAATTCTTTACTCTGAGGGTGGTGGAACAGGTTGCCCAGAGAAGCTGTGGATGTCCCACCCCTAAAAGCGTTGAAGGCCAGGCTGGATGGGTCTTCTAGCAACCTGGTCTAGATGAAGATGTCCCTGTTCATTGTTTTAAAGGTCCCCTCCAACCCAAACTATTCTATGATTCTACAGTTTCCTGTTATAAATATGAACCATGTTTTTGCTTTGTGATACAGATATCCATCCCTATGTGACTCTGTACCTTTTAGCGAAAGAAATCTGTCATCTAGATCCCCATAAGAAATCTCAAAATTCCATCTAAACTCTATGAGTCTCCTTATAAAGTGGACTCAAGTATTTTCATTAAGAAAAAACATAAGAGTCATTATAAAAATGAGTATGAGTTTCTAAAAGAGTTAGAGGCACAAACATCTAATTATTATTATAAATTAATTTGGTTTGTTCAATTTAAGTCTCAAAAGACAAGGGAAGGATATAGAAATAAACTTGCTGGACTAAATTTATTGGATTACATTTAGAGACTGGGGCACCCTTTTCAGAATGTTAGCAAGCAGTTTGTTGTTGTTCCTACCCAACTCTTCTACAAAAATACACACAATGTTGGTTTTAATGAGTCAGCTGAATTTTTACGGAAGAGTGCTGAATGGGTCAGTTGGATTTTTCTTCTGTCAATGAACATTTAAAGCATTCTTCATTTAAGAATGCATATAGGGAATTAGGATTGAAGAACTAAGTTTACTTTGAAATATCTGTCCCTGAAAGCTAGGTATCAGCTTGGATGGAGTCCTTATTTTGAGCTGGGATAGCAAATGTTTTTCATGCCAAATGCTGTCCTCTATTTAATTTCAAAAAAAAGAACCTAAGCTTTGGCTAATTGTAATTGGAATACCTGACTTCAAAATGTAGGTCCCCAATTTTGATACTGGAAAGTGTTAAAACAATCTTAGCTCTAAAATTCCTCACCAAACAGACATTCCTAGTATATTTTTGCCAGGCCAGGCTTAGAGTAGCATAATAACTAGAGCTCTGACCTAATGTCCAAGAAGGGTAGTACTTCTACACAGACTGTTGGAAATAAGGTTCTTTAAGACCTGGATCATATTTGAACACAGTTCCTGGGAGATGTCCCTGGCCATCACACTCAAGGATATTCTTATATTGTCTTGTCCTGTGTCAGCTTTTTTGGAGCACAAATATTTACCAGGAGGAGAAAAAGTGTGTTTTCATATCACTATGTGCAGGATTTCTGTGTGGGAGAAAGATAGGGATTCCAATTTCTTCTCTAATAAGCACTTAAAACCTAACCCAGAGTACTTAAAACAGTCAAGTCCAAAGCTCTCTTCTTCTCTTATTTTGTTTTTTTATTTCTTTCTTTCTGTGATTTCATATTCAAATTTACTTCTTTTGCTTTACAGCATTCATTAATTCCAAGTGATGAGTGAAGTTAACGAGAAATTTTCATCCCACTGTGGTGCAGATTTAATGCTTGCTTAACAACAGAGAGAAAGACTGTCTCATATTGAGAGCAAAGAGAATGTACAGGCTCTTCCAAAGGTAGGGTTATAATAATAAATTGCCAGCATCTTCACCACTGTGTTTCTCAGGGGTTGAGCTGCCACTAGTATATTATGCATGTTGTTTTTTTAAAGACACTAATTATTTTACATTATGTTTATTAAGCCCTCCAAATCATTGTTGTTCACCAGCTACCCAGTTTCCCCAAGTGCAAGCAAAAGAAATAGAGGCCATCCATGGCTTTGACGTGCTTTTGATGAATATGGCCTGTATAACATTTACCACAACTCAGAACAGAAGCCATTATTTCAGCAAAGCCTGTTATTGTTCATTAGTACAATGAAAGATTGCTTGGTTTACTATATCTTTGTCATCTAAAGCAGTTTCATGAATAACTACAGGGATTTGTCTTTGAATGACTTATTTGCTTGCTGCCTAATAAATAACATGTAATTAGGGTAATATATTGTTTCCTAGTTATGCTAGCAATGTAGTGGAGGAAAATAAAAGAATTATTTCAGATATAAAAGAATAGTAGATAATTTTAACACTATCCCTTAAAATACTTGGACTCATTATGTATGGCTTAAACTGCTGGGAGGTCTATGTGTAAAGGAAAAGCAGGAAATAGGTTTAATGAGTTCTTTATTACTCAGTTCATGAATTATTACACAGGTGTTATAAAACTGCAGGAACTGTTCTGCATGTAAAATTTCCCTCTGTTTGAATAAGGTACCCATGGTGACCTGACACTGGTGAGTGAAAACAGGCAGTGCTAGTTCACAAGTCTGGATGTTTTACTCCATCTGTCAACATTTTTTCAGGAGCTAGTACAGTGTATTTCAGGATCAAGCATGAGTGGGTGTCCATTCTCATCAGCTGGCTGCACTGACAATAAATGTTTGATAAGGTGCCTTGAAAAGACCTCACGGCACTCAGAGGAGATGCTTGTTTACTGTATGAATGTTGAACAGGGTGTATGCCATGTGTGTAAGAGCATTGACAAAAAAAAGCAGAAGGCAAAAAAAATTCATTGGATTTTTACTAAGGAAACAATCAATTTGAAACCACTAGTGATACTTTCATGATAAAAAGCTTGTTCAGTAATATGTTTGCATACTACCATCCTGTGTTACAAGAACAGATGTAGAAAACTTAGAGATGCTTTTCAGGATTTTGAGACAGTGTATGTATCCCTTATGCCAATTTTAGAATTCTATCAAACTCCCAATACCAAATCATCCACCATTTACAGAGCTCAGTATTAGCAGCAATGAGTAACAGTGGCCTTCAGACATCTGAGTAAAATTTCCTTAGTCATGTGTGATTTTTCTTTTCTGGTGCAAGTACCTTATTTATTCCCTAATGTAACAAGCTGAATGAATTGATATTGTTTCTTTCTATTCCCAAATGGGGTCAAATATGGAGAAAGATCAGATTTAAGCATGATTTGATTTGCAGTCAAAAACATACTCAGATAGTATCTCCAAATTCGTTTGTGCTACCAAATGAATTACAGGTGAGGTTTAAGTAATGGTTGTACAGATCTTCTACTGCTTTTCCTTCAGTAGCATCTTCTCAGTTCATGTTTGCTAAGTTTGTTTGTAAAAGATGTGACAGATTTAATCCTTGGTCTTAACCACACTGAAAACACTTGCCTGTGGAAATCATCACCTCAGACAATAAATGTTTTTCCTGATCCACACTTCTGAGTCAGCATGACCCCAGTTGCTGGCAGGGAGGCCAGAAGGCAGGATAATGTTGAGCAAATTGGTGTAGGCTGCCAAGGAAATTGACTTTCCTCAATAATAATGAGAATGGAAGCAACTATATCAGGTGACTGATGATGGACTGTATGTGTCCACACAAACGCTGCCCCTATCATCTGTGGAAGTGTTTGCTCCAGGGACGAGGGCTGACCTCATTGAAAGAGGCTTCGTTGGTGGGTTTCAGTGCTGGGTCTGGCTGGAATGGAGTTATTTTCCTTCATGGAGGCCCATAACCTGCTATGTTTTGGGTTTGTGAGTAAAACAGTGTTGATACACCCATTTTGGCTATTGCTGAAAAGCATTTGCACAGCTGTGAGGCCTTCTATTTTTTACCCTCTGTCCCTGAAGTGAGTAAGCTTGGGGTGAGAAGACACAGCCAGGACAGCTGACCCAAACTGACCAAAGGGATATCTTATACCCCTGGATGTCATGCTCAGCAAGGAAAGTTCAAGGAAAGGAGGAAGAAAGGGGGACGTTTGTGGTTCTGGTGTTTTTCTTCCCAGTTAGCTGTTATATGGGCTTAGGCCCTGCTTTTCAGGGAGTGGCAGAACACCTGTCTGCCCATGGCAAGTAGTCAATAAATTCCTTATTTTGCTTTGCTTGCATATACAGATTTTGTTTCACCTATTAAACTGTGTTTGCCTAGATCCATGAGCCTTTTCACGTCTCTTCTAATTTCTTCCTGTCCTGCAGTTGTGTGGGTGCTTGCCTGCTGGCTTGGGTCAACACACCATAGTTTCCTTGTAAGCCTGGGACAGGTAACATACATTTTCAGAAGAGTAAATCATAATTCCATCCTTACAGTCCTAGGATTTCTCCATCTCCTTTTGGTTCCTACTTGGTGTGTGTTTTGCACCTACAATCTGTTCCCAGCAATTTGAAAACCAACTTGTGTTCCTGAAGAGTGGCTACAGGCAACTAGCTCTGCACATACTGCTTTGAACATCTAGCCCTAAGGCTCTGGCAAATGCACTAAGGTGAGGAATTTTAGAGCTAAGATTGTTGGTTTTGTCCTTAATTCACCCCACTGGATTTACCAGCCACCATGAATCACTGTATGGTCTGTATCAGACACTGTTCTTCCAGCTTTGTGCAATGTCAGAGGCACAATGAGACCAGACAGGGAAAGCTGATCAACTCACAGTTTGAAGTGAAATGGCAAGCCTGTTCTTCTGTGGGCTTAGAGTAGGCCAGAGTAGAAAAATCTGACTTTGGTGTGCACTATGTGATATCATTTGAAATTTGCAGTGCACTCAGTTTGAGAAGCAAGGCCTACATTAACCCCTTAATTGCAGGCTATCCAACTCTTCAGTTTTTCATTTTTCCCTGGACTATTTAGTAAATGACTGATTCTAGTGCACATATAGCCTGCTTAATAATATTAATTAAAGTCGTGGGTTATTTTGGGTAAAGCTGTTACAGATTTTTAACAGGGAACTGCATCAAACCTCAGTTAAGACATACACCGCCTGATCTTCAATGGGTATGAATTGTAACTAATGAATAGACCATTTAGTGGAACTTACCCCTTATTTCTTGTCCCACTGCAAATTGATCCTCCATGTGTTTATCTGCTGACAAGGGTGTTTTAAGCATGTCTACTGAAATCCTCTAGCGTATTGTCTATTATAAATTTCACATGATGTCCTTTTAGATCATCTGTCTGCATAAGCAAATTTGAAATATATGGGTGTGCACACAAACACACACATTCCTGGCTGTTCAAGGCCAAGTTTCTAGGAACAGAAGAGTTTGCAAATCTGACTTTTAGAGCCCTTTCATTAGCCTCTATCTTCCCTTTATAGTTTTGCACATAGTGAGAAGAATCAGGATGACCCCTCTTCAGTACTTACAAATTCACAAGTTCAGTTCAGGGGAGGGATTGCTAGAGAAGTGCTGAAGCACAATGAACCAGAACAGGACAGAAGCATTTGCTTAAGTGCTTTGCTAGATGCACTTTATGCAGCATTTATATTTGCACCTGTGTTAACTCTGTATCTATTAGCTGCAATTCAACAAGGTTATCAAGTGAGGGCATAATGTAACACTGTGCGCAGCCCCCCTGCTTCATCAGCAATAGCTCCTAAGCTTGAAGTTAAGCATATATTAAACTACCTTACTGAGCTGCCTGTTTAATGAATATGTTTTATTTAAGCTTATCTAGAGTTATAATCTGGGGGCTTCCCCACTCCCCAACCCCCTATTTCAAGGCCAGGGAGTGCTGCATCAAGTCGTTTCCCAAGCTAAGGATTTTCCCTTCCCTCCAGTTCACAATGAAGCCATATCCTGTGTTTGCCGCTGTCCATGGAATAATTAGTTGGGGTGTGTGTGCATCTTCTAAGTAACACAGACAACATAAACAGAATAGTGACATTCCTTAGTGCAATAAGACAGCTAAGTGTTTCCTCTTTACTAGTGTGGAAGACACAATTGCGGAGACAGGGAGGAAAGCTTTCTCCATTGTGCTGGAGGGGGTGTGCACCATTTATCAAGCTGACTGCTCTGTCATATCAGTGGAAGGACCCTGGAGAGCCCTGGCCATGAGATTGAAGGTTGGTACCAATTTACTGCAACACAAATGCATTGAACAGGAAAGAGAGAGCTCCTAATCTCTTCAATTTTCTTACATTACCCTGAAGGCTAGGGAATTAAATGAAACAGTAGCTGGTGACAACTTTAGAGGGTCCTGAATGCATGACAGGAAAAGTATTAAAATAGCTCAATAGTTTTATTTTATATGTGTGTGTTAATCTTACCCCTGCATAAGGAACCAGGTTAGAAAAGACTGCCTCTTGGATATATGTCTCTTCGAGAGGACAGAAGCCTATTGAATTCAGTATCTGTCTGGTTCAAACTTGGAAGCAACATTTTAAAAAATATATTAAATGTTATTTTCAAACACAAGCAAAGCATATCCTGGGGTCTTGTCATTTTCTGTTTGTTCATTGACTTTGGCAAACTTGCACTGGAACTTTGATCTTTAGCAGTGTCAGTCTGTGCAAAATCATGTGAACATCAGAATCTGTTGTGCTGGTCAGCCTTCCTGCCCACCTTCTCCATTGCGCCAGTCTTTCCAGGAAAGGAGGAAAGAGATTCCTGTGTGGCACCAATGGGAAGCAATCAAGATCTTGTTGAAACATGTTATCTAGAGAGTGCTTTAAACATTAAACATCCAGCTTTATTTCCTGATTAGTCATTTCTCAGCTTGTATTAACTTTTGCAGTGCTGGGTATTTATATCTATATAAATGTCCATCCCCTCATTAAATCTTGCTTATTTCTGTTATTGCTGATTACTGGGTGGAATCCTCCTCTCTTCAGAGGAGCATTCATTCAGGAAAATATGAAAAGAAAACATTTATACAGCATCATCTCCTGTACACATTTAATACTTGTTCAAAATGCATAGCACCTTCCTTTACAAGGTTACCAAAGGAACAGCTGCATTCCAAGTGCCGCTAGCAAGGTATAAATAATAATACTACTACATGGTTATATATAAATGGGAATAAACTTAAGGCATCCCTATACCTTCAATTTAAAGGACTGCTAAAGGCCATTATTTCCCATTTCCTGGTGGGCTGGCAGAGTGGGTAGTCACACAATAAAAGGACATACACAATTATTATAGCATTACCATTTGCAATCCTAGAGTTAAAGGTCAGTGTGGTTTGCTACTGTAATATTTCCAGGGATTTATAACTTGCCTACATAAAGATTTGCTCCAGGTTAATAGTCTCTACTCGGAGTATTAGTCCGGATATGAATTTTATTTTTTTATTGTTGTTTGTGGGATAAAAAAAGAAGAAAAAACTTTACTATAGATAGTTCCAGTCCTGGGTTGTTTTAAATTTATGCTTATTTGTAAACATATACAGTTTAGACTTCAGAACACTGCTTTAGAAAGTGAGATGGGAGCAAGTGACCCAAGTGATTTCAGAGTCTGAAAATAAAACAAAGAGTAAAAATATTGAAGTCATCATTTGCAAGTGTTGTAAGGCCTCAAGCATTTGTGTGTCCACATACATATGTCATGTGTCGATTTTATTATTTAGAAAAGCGACATGTATTTTACACAGGTAATTCCTCTTTCATCACTTGAAAAATATTTGTGTTTATACTGTAGGAAATAGTTACATATTATCACAAGAAAAAATTCACAGTTCTGCAAGATAAGTGACATCTTCCTCCCAAGAGAGCCTGCCAGACTAAGCAGCTGGGCCTCAGATCAGTAAGGTATTTGAGCATGTTTTTTCCTAGGGAGCTCCCCTGCAGCTGGGGCAGGGGCAGGGGCTGGCAAGTGCTGCAAATCACTGCGGTGCATCACAAGGGCTTCTGCAATTAGCTTGGAAGGTCATTTTGGAAACTGCGGCCTCCCCAAGCCTGTGGCTCCCCCTCACTTTCACTTCAATGACTTGTGAGGACTTCCCAAAAGTCTCCCCACTCCCATCCTAGCCGTGGCTGAGGGACCAGCCTTCCTGCCTGCCACCTGGATGTGCACATGTGCCAGTTGTGTTTGCAGCCCCCTCGGCTGTCTTAGCATCTTCTCGGCAGAGTCACACTGCATATAATTTTAAATGCTGCAGGTTTAAAATAGTCTTCTTTGAAGCCAGCTTCCCATGATGCTGCTCCTTGGTAAGTCATGTTTCTTTGTTAAGAATTAATCAAGCAGATTAAGTAGCTTTCGTCCTCCCTCTTCACACAGTTTTAGCTTATCTCTTTTGCTAATGCCCCATCTGAAAGAGATGTACCCATACCAGAGTGGTGGTCCTGAGGACGAAGAACATGTAGGACATCTCTTTCAGTCTTTTTCCCACTTGATTTTTAACCCTGCTGCTTTCTCAAGAGAAATTCACGCTTAAGTGGTAAACACAATCTTCCCTAGGTCATGTGGCTTTGAAGGAAGGACTGGGGCAAGGCGCTTCATGCTTTGAATCCTGGGCATGGACATGTCTCTGTTGCCCTCCCTGATCCCTCATGCTCCTTGTACAGGAGAGGTTATTTGTAGACCTTTGGAGACCTAGGCCTTTGAAGATGTCATCTTTCTTGTCTCTCTTTTCCTCTGTCATTGTCATCCTCTATTTTTTCTCCATCTTCATCTTTCCTGGCTTTGCTTAGTTGGATGGTAACTCCTCTCCAGCATGGCATCATTCTCCAGTGCTGCTGTACATGTTCTGGCCCAGTCTCATGCACCTCTGCATGCAGCTGTGGACAGATCTTTAGAAAGAACTTAAACCTTTTCCTGTTATTTGAAATCATGACCTAGTTTATGTTTGTTCTTATTTTCTTCCACCTCTATGAATTAACCCTTTTTGTCTTTGTTTTGTTTTGTCAAATTATGTCATACAATGTTTTCCAAGGAAAAAATGTGTCATTTCCATTGAATCAATGTCCTGTGAGAATACCAGTTTACCAAATGTTTGCCCTCTGTTCAGCAACTCAAAGTCTTGCCTCACATTAAAATATGACCCAGACTTTAAGAAATAGGTTTAAATACTATTGCTCCTAGTTTAAATTCAAAAGGAAATAGATGACAACAATCTGCTAAATTAACTTAAAATAAAATAGGGTCTCACTGTACTAGGACTTTTCAGCTCTTTCTTGCTGTATATCAGTTTCCTGGTTTAAACTTTCATTCAACATCAGCCCACCTTTGTCCCACTGTAAATTGTAAAGCTCTGTGGTGGAGAATTATGATGGTGAAACTAAAAACTGCTTTTCTTACATTGGCTAAATTATTTCCACTTTGTGAGGAGACTTCTGCTTTGTAAAAGCTTGTTAAATCCCTTGTCTAGGCATTTCTTCTGTCCTTAAAAGGTAAATGGCCTTGCGGCATTTTTTTTTCCTTTCCCCATCAGAGGGATTTTCTTTCTGAGTGTTTTGTATTAATCATTACACATATTGTAAGATCTAATCCTAAGAAGCTTCCAAAAATGACAGAATCTTTTAAAATGCTATCTTTTTGAACACAAATGCTAAAAGAGTCTCTTTTAATGTGAGTGCAGTTCCTGATTTCCTCAGCTGCAGTGCCCTTTTAGGTAAGAAATACCATGACATTTGATCTACTGTCATGGAGGCATCTGTGCACTCTAATTCAGGACAGGTGAGAGCGATGATAAAATGCTTCTTTTATTAGGAAGGATAAGAATTAAATTGCTTTCTACAGAAAATGAAATTAGGATAAATGAAGTAATTAGCTGCTCAGCTTTTATGTTTGTGGGTGTTGAATATTTGGGTACTGCTCATAAGAAGTGGTGTGAGAAAGTTAACCAAGGGTCTAATCCTGAAGGAGCTCAGTGTTCCTGATTTCCACTGCATTTTTTGTTTTGTTGTGGTTTTTTTCTTTCTTTCTTTCTTTAGACATCTGTAATTCCAATGTCTGGAGGGTACACTTTTTATTATTGTAAAGCAGTAGCTGAAAGAAGGGTATATTCATAAATTTTTTTGAAACCTTAGAACTGTGTGTTTGTTAAAGAATGAAGTCTTTTTACCTGTGATGGATCTTTAGTAGGAAAAGGGATTTAGATATTTTGGCCTTGGTGTGTACTTGCTCACAGACAGGTTTGGGGTAGGTTGCTGTAAGCTGCATAAGGTGACAGCAAGTGGTGGTGCTTTACACATCCGTGAAAACTGCTTGATTCATTTAACTGATCCTTTCTGTGCAGTCTAATGTTTGAAGATTTAACACGCCATCAGCCTGACTAATTAAGCAGGGCAGAGCACTGGGCTGAAGCCTGTGAAGGGTTTTCAGTGCCTTATTGCCGCATCTCGCTGCAGCGTGCATGGAGAGCAGAGCCGATGGGTTGTGCATCCAGCTGGAGGTCATGGGAACATGCATGGTCCCCTGGCTCAGTGCAGAGCTTTAGGATCACAGTGCTGTAGCCTCTGTGTGTCATCACGCTGGTCCCACAGGCTCCAAGGACCTGCGGCTGTTTCAGCTGGAATAGGGGTAAGAGTTTACCACCAAAAGAAGATTGGTTCATAGGATGGGACAAGCCCTGTCGTCACTGCATCTAATTGCTTGCTAGTGCTGGTGGCCTTGTCTTCTCCTGGTCCTGATCAGGCCCAGCCTCTGGAGGAACCAGCAGGCAGTGGTCATTCAATCACTCTGCTAGGCTTTGTGGCAACTTTTTGTAGCCTTTCATAACACTATCAAAAGTAGTCTTCAGAGTCTGAGATTTGGGGGAAGAAGGCATGTGAGTGCATCAGGGAAAGCTGAACGAGAAATGACAACTGCACATGGCATACATGTGTGGGCAAGCTGCAGGAGGGTATGTGAGAAACCACACTGCAATCTGAATGCTTCCCTTGTTAATGAACCTTAAGAGGTGTTATGAGAAAGGTAGCTTAAAAACACATGGGGGTTTTACATTCACAAATGAGTTTAAATGTTTCTGCTGTGGTTTATTTCTTTTGTAAAGGCACGGTGGTAACAAGAGGTACACTAGAAAGCAAGACACTTAACAGCCACTAAATTAGTAGCCATGTTGTGGCTTGCAGAACCGAGTCTTTTGATTACTCAAATTAACCTACAAGTACACAATTTCACAAAATAAAAGCCAGCAGCTTTGGTAGGATCAGAAGGAGAGAAGGGAACTTTTATGCACTAAGGAACCAGCCCTGTTACTTACTCTGAGGCTTGATAATTTTAAAAAATGTGACAGCTAAAACCCACTGGCACATGCTGCAAAGAAGGATGTGATAAAATAATGTTACTCATCTTCAAGGCTGTCAGTTCAGCAATCAGTACTTCTATTCATCTCTGCGGCCTGCTAACTCAGTGCTACCATGTGATAGATAAACCCTAATCCAAGTGACAGCGTTCAAATCAGAACTGATTTGATTGTTCACATATGATACCACAAGACACCAGAAGCCTAAAGAGTTTATAAAAATGCACATTCTCTTGTAGGCACACTTCCCCTCAGAATCTCTCACAGTATAGGATACACCAGCTCTTAAACCTGGGGTAATTTGTAGGTCATGAAAATGCTTTGGTGGCACAGTCAGTTCTTATCATCATCTAACTGTAGCTGGAACAGGGAATGCTCAAAAATAAAATGCAGTTCAGACCTTGTAAAGACCACCTGTTCTGCTTTCAAGTCTCTCTTGCAGGAAGTGAAATCCTTGTCTTTCTCTGCAGAGACCAGACTTACTCTTGAAGAGATCAAACATGAACACATTTGTTTCCATGCATAAAGCACAGTACATGGGAGAGTGGTTTTATGGCACGTATGTCGGTATCTCAAAAGTCTCTGTTGCCTCTCAGGATGCAACAGAGGTCCTTTCAACAACAGTCACAACGGAGCTGCTCTTCAGACCTGAGGCAGTAATTGGGATTTTGCAGGTGTTCAGTGGGAGCATTACATTTAGGTTTTGAAACCTAATTCTGAACAAAACTCTGATGATACTTGTACTTTGCGAAGATTTCAAAGTTTAGTATGCCTTTCTTTTCTTATTTTTCACTAGCGTATCCTGAAGTTTTAGAGTAACAGGAGAATAATTGTTCGAGTAGTTCAAGAAGACAATAGCTATGGAGTAATTGAAGGCAAAATGTGACCTGTAGCTTTTCAAAATCGAGAATGAAAACTGAATGACTTTTCAAGGAAATTGTCAAAGTGTCTGAATATAAAGTGAAATTATGGGAGTTCTAGAGGCAATAGCTGTTCCTGTTATGTCCGAGCCATTTCACAAAACAAAGGGGAAAGTTCTCTTTGTAGTCTTCTGTTAAGGAGGACAGATGTCTCAGTTTAACAAGGTACTTAAGCCTGTGTCTAGTTTTGAGCTTATGAGAAATCCTTTAGCTGTGTGCTTTAAATACTCAGCTGAACTAGGATACTGAAGTGAAGGGTTTCTCTGCAGTCTGCACAGATTTTGTATGTATACATACACATACACATATTTCTATTTTTTTTTTTGTTTATTAGCAGGACTGTGTGGTTGTTTTCTTTTTCAAAGGGCATAAATGAGAAATAAATGTGCTTTTTGTATGTTTTTAATCTTTGATCTCCTAGCTCCTGGTACTACTATATAGTTTCTATTTATTTTTTTTTTCTAAGCATGGATTTAGGTGTGTATTGAATACTATTTTTCTAATGTCATCCTCAAGAAAATCCTAATTTACACTTGTCTCAACTACAGTATGTTTCTTTTCTTGGCACTCTGTTTATTTTATCTTGGGGTTTGCTTTTGTTAGTTTGTGGTTGTGGGGTGGATGCTAATGGAGAAACAGAGAGAAGTCCTGGTGAATTCAAATCAGGAATATGGAAATATTGGAAATATTTCCATATGGAAATATAACAAAGTTGTCTTGAAAATGGAAAAAGGTGCCACGTGGAATTTACAAAAACATGTAGGCAGCCTGTGTATGTACTTTTCTATGGCTTAAGTGGAATTTCTGCACTTACTTCCCAAGATACTTGCGTGACTTTTAGGCACTTAAAAGTCTTTTAAGCTTGATCTTTTGATTTTGTTATAGGTGGGTTTTTTTCAGTACTTTTGGTCACTGTTACAACTACTGTAGTCTCTATACTACTTGTAGAGTTAAACCATGGATCAAATTGTGAATTTACGTTATACTCAGAACATCTCACTTGGCAAGTTTACTTGTGTTAGTGTCACCCTCCTCATCACACCCATGTTGCATTGGACAGCTGTGGTCTCTGTTACAGCAGAGGGGCTTGTCCCAAACCGGTCACGTTTGTCTTGCTCTCTCTGTATGAAAAAGTTTCTATTTCCACATGTACCATCTTGCCCCAAGTTTTGATCTACCTGCTCCCAAATCATTAACACTTCAGTAGTTAGCTCATTGAAGATTTCCCACACTTAGCAACAGCATAATGTACCCAGGCCTAGGGAGTCAAATGCAGACAGAGCCTGCAAATCTGTGCGAGGACTGACTGTACCCGTGCTGAATGGATGCTGCTCATCCCAGCACTGCCCACTGGCTGGTGCCACTGTACAGGTACACTTGACAGGCCAGAAAGATTTAATCTTGCCTTGACAGTGCTACCATACCTGAGTATATGATACCTGTTGTGTGTTTTATCACTAGTGAAGGGATCAGAAACTGCTCTCTCAGGTACGATTTTCTGATTTTAAAATCTGTCAGAATTAATAAACAAAACCAAGCTGTGGCTATTCATCAGTGGTTTTTTTTGATAAAAACCCATGCTTTGGTATTGCTAGTTGAGGTTAAATAATAGCATTAGAGTTCATATAGGGTTTTTTATTGTTTTATGTGATAGTAAGGAAAGATATAACCTTGCTGAGAGGGTGACAAATTCTGTTACAGACAACCAGTACTTGGCAGGTTCTATCAGAAAGCCAAACAAGGGAAAAGTATGTATGCCCGCTACCAGCTGTTACAGTATTGAACAATGAATGTTTGATGAACCTGACCCGCAAATACACACATGCCTGTGAAAGTCAACTTTAAGGAGTGTCTGGGCTGACAAAATTAACAAAAGGCCTCTGTGGGTAATATATATAAGTATATATAAAAAACTTATTTATTTAGGTCTCTCGTGATAGAACCACATCAGTAAAATTTGAAATATAACTGCATTTTTGCTAAATGAGATGTGACAGAAAATGCAGTCGTGGTCTAATGGCAGCTGAGGATGGTGGAGCTGTGTTCTTTTACAGCAGAGATTAACTTGGTCCATGTTGTTTATACAATGAAAATCTCTTTTATTCTCAATGAATCTTGCAGATAGGTACAACCTGGTGAAGCTCCGAAGGTATTTTTTCAGTTTTAATAGCTTTGTCTGACTTTTTGCTAAAAAAACCCAACAAACGAACAAAAAAACAACAAACAAAAAACTCCTTGTGAAGACAACTTCCTCTAAACAGCAGGTCCTGAGGTGCACTATCCCAGCTCACTGTGTTCAGGCAAGGTTCCTCTTCTCTTGCTGTTGCTTTTACCTACTTGGGGAAGGTCCTTATAAGTCTATGTCCTTAATATTAGAATGCAGGTGCTAACAATGTTCTTCACACTGGAGAAGGTGCTAACAGGGAACAGAGCATATAGTACAAGTAACATATTGACCTAGTCACACTCCTGGGCAATAACTCTTTGCACTCATTATTTTGTTTTCCTTAGATACAGACATGATATAAAGTATCTAAATATACCAACTCAGAAACAATGAAGAGTTGAAAGAGTAGTAAAAAAAAAAAAAACCCAAAACCAAAACCAAAACAAAAACATCGATGTTGAGCTGCTTCTTTGTGTTTTGTTTTTGTTTTTGTTTTTGGTTTTTTTTGATTAGGAACTCAGAGTTTGGACCAGCTGTCCTAGGTATTCTCTAGGGCCTTTTCCCTCATACTAGTATTGAGACAAGCTTTATTTTGCATGGAAAATACAGCTAAGGACTGGATACTAAATAGCCCCCAAAAGTAGGAGAGAGAGGAAGATGCTCATGCCCCAGTTCAGGGAAATCAATACTTACCAGTCTAGGTGTTTTTGCCTTTATTCCACACTCTCTGACTCTTTTTTCTGTTTGCCAAAAGAAAGAAATTTAGACTCCTAGTGTTTAAATTACAAGTGACATAGGCAAAGTTTGTAGAACTTTTGTCTTTCTTTAGACTGGCTGATGTAGTCAGAAATAACAGATGAGCCCTTTTGGAAGACAGTTCTGCAGCTGGTCTGGTTTTTTTGCAAACATGTCAGTTAGTCTACATAACAGATATGATCTTTTCTTACAGAACTTGTGCTAATAATATTCTCAGATTGTTACAGCTAGAACAGTACTAAATCAGTTCTAGAGAAGATAACAGCCCATCTGATTAAAAAAAAAAAATCCCATAAAATATGGGATGTCTGATCCCTTGGCTACAAAGCAAAAAAAGCTGTATTTAAAATAACAAACAAGATACACAGATTCACATGTTTTGTTGTACTTGGCTATCACAATCTGAGAAAATCTTCAAGACCTTGTTTTTCAGAAGTTCTCTATCAGAAATGCTCAACCAATGCTGTATGATGTGATTCAAAACACACAGTTTTCTCTTGAAAAAGGCAGTAGTCAGGGACTACTATCTTGAGTTATGTTTCAACATTTGAAGGATATTAATATGAATGACTCGGTTTGGTACTGTCATCTACACGTCATTGTTCTGTGAGACCTTTCCTCAGCTGCTGAGGCCAGCATGAAAGTGAGCTGTTTGGTGCAATTCCACTGAAGTCAGTGGTGGTACCTTCCCCTCTAGGAATGTGATTATTTAATATATTATCAGAGGAGATGCCTCTTTCTTTTACTTTGTCTATTTCTTATGTAAAAGGCAATTTATTTTTTTTCCCCATGGCGATAATGAGAAGTTACATATATGCATGAGCATCTGGTTTGTCACTGATAAACAAAAAAATTTGTCCTTAACCTGTTCCCATGCAAACATGAACGGATTTCAGTGCTGAGTGTCAGGGAGAAACTTGGTGTCAAAATTATTTTACATCAATGCTTTTTTGCTATATCATAATGAAGGGATAATAAACTGCAATAATAAAGTTCAGGGGCTTTGATAATACAGCCTGCAGGTGGCTAGTAAGGATAAGTGAACTGGCCCACTGCCTGGCCTGGCATTTGCTTCAGTAGTTCAGTTTTGGCAGCTTTTCCCAATCTGAGATTAACGTCTCCCCCTTCCACCTCTGATTTAACCTTTAAATAGATGCGTGCCAGTGAAAGACCAGATAGTTGAGTGAAGAACTGAACTAATATTTATTTTTTTATATAATAGGGCCATTCCCAGGTCACCCCTTGCACTATGATTCCTAGTGCACAACACCACTACTTATCTTTGGCTGCAGGACCAAGCTGTGTTATTTTCTAAGTGTATTTCAAGAAAACTATTGAGCTGTACAGTAATTTTAGTAATTATATCATACCAGGTCAATATGTTTTGGCTCTGTTGTTCAAAACTCATCTCCTTGGTACTTTGGAGAACATCAGATTGGTGTAAGTGCCTGCTGTGACCTATATTTACTGGACTATTGAGACAGTATTACAAGGTGACAAACTTGAAGCGCTGCCTATTGATATGAAGCAGACTATAGGCTTGGTTGAGTGATGCACTCTCACACTGGCTTACTTTGTAGTTCTTCAAGTCAAGACCACATGTGCCATGCTTCCCTCCTCTGTGGAAAACCAGAGATGTACTCAAACTCTAGTTAACCCACAGCTATTCTTACAGTAGAGACAATACATTTAACTTCTGATAGAAGAAGCCTGATGCTGGTGTGTCTTTCATTGGTAAAATTGCATTGGCTCAGGCTGACTTACCTGTGTTTCACTAGTGTGCATGTTAGCTATGAATCTGACAAAGAGCTATAAAAACCCCAATAAAAACAACAGTAATAATCAATATATATCTATGAAATAACTATTTTTTTATATATTATGAATTATAGTTAAAATATTTGCAGTTATAGTTATTAATAATGCTCTGAAGCTATCTTACTAAGTATAACATTTAAGTGGATACAGGATTTTGGAAGAAAATGCTTCTGACTTTGCTTTAATGTTTTTCCTTCCTTTTTCTTACTTTTGGTGCAACTCATATATTCAGTATCCTTTCAGTAAGATGCTATGGTTTCACAGTGTGAGCATATACAGGTTCATATTACTCTATAGAAAATCTGTGATCTGTCACGTAAATCTCTTTTATGACCCTGACATTGTCTTATTACCAGTGGTTTTACCTTGCTCATGCTTTTCATTATTTTTTCCATTTACTCAGCATCTTTCCTATTCTGTCCCAGTTCTTACACCTACTTCTCCTTCCTTCTGTCACTGGCTCTGTCAATCCTTTTAACTAAACCCTTTCCTATCCTCTGTGTCCCTGCCCCCTCTCACTCTCCCAGAGGCCAGACAGTGCATGCAAGCTTGGTGCTGTCATTATGACTCCATGAGATATTTGAAGCTTACATCTTTTTGTCCAGCTTGGCCATTTACATTTTGGATGAATTCAGTAATGTTTTAGAGATAGGCCAACAGCCGGATAAATGTCGGTGCATCAGCTGGGCATGCTGGCTTAGGAAATGCTGCCAAGCTACCAGCCTCAGAGGCTTTGCCCTGCTCCCTTAAGGGGCTGAAATACTGGTTTGATATCACTGCTCATGCCTCGGTGCCTCATGGTGAGCAGGACAAGCTTCTTCCAACTGAAAGCCCTGTGGGGTAATAACTGGAGCTCTCCCGGGACTCCAGGATGCCTCTGCCATTGCCTTTGCTTGGGCTAAGTCGCATCTGAGTTTCATGCTACCTCCTGTTCAATGCAAAACTGTTATCCATTGCTCCCCCAGTAAGATGGGTACTTTCTGACCACATCACTCACTGCTCTCTTCCCTCCATGACCTGACATGGTGAAAGACTCATCTGCGGGAATGGTCCTGGTTGCTCCTGGGCAACTGTGTTGTTCATGGCATGACTGACCTGGGCTTGGCTGCTTGTGAATCTGGCTACTGTATTCTGGGTTTTGGTGCAGTTCAGCATGATGAAGAGCAGATATCTGCAGGGAATGCAGCGTTTGAAATCCCAAAATCCTGGAAGTGCCAGGTAAAGATAGTTCAAGAGAGACTAAGACAACTGCAGCACATAAAGTCATCCCTGTGAGATGCCACATTTACTCTGCATGCGAGATACATTGTTACTTCTGTGGCTTTGAAGTGCTCATGATGGGCAAAGTGCTATGCAAACATGAAACAAAGCCTGAACCATTCCTGGAGAAGATAAACATTTGATTATTGTCCTTGCACAATGGAAAAACAATAACATTTAACTCCAGGTTAAATATACCTTTCAGGTTATAAACTTTTATTGATAGCTGCATTGTTTACTTCTATCTTTATAGACTCCTGGATCAATGCTTTTATTTTACAATGGATTTTTTTTCTTTTTCTTTGATGGACACTAGCTCTTGAAATATTGACACCACCGCTCTGAGCAGTGGAAATAGGAGGTAACATCTTGTTCTCTGCCAGAAATTCTCCTCCTCAATCTGGGTCTTTCAGTGACAATAATGTTGGCAGCTCTCATTTTGAAAAGCCTGAGGTATAATGTGATTTCAGGCTATTCATACTTTGCAGGTTGAAGAGGCCTTTTCCTCTTTTTTCTTTATATTGCTATCACGCGCCCCACACCCCCACACCCCACACCCCACCGCCTTTTTTTTTTTTTTTTTAAAGAAGAAAATCTGTACTTATCAAATTCCTTTTTCCTTGACCAGGTTGCTATCAGCTGTCGTGTCATGAAAATCTTACAGCAAACAGAGAAGACATAGGCTCTTGTGCCACAGCTTTGGCTTAGGTTCAGCCTGTCCACACAGTTAGCACTTCCGTTCAATTGATACACTTGTAGGTAACATACTTTTGTCCATGTCTAGTCTTTGTTCCTGCACATGTAACCAACAGAACTAGAACAGTTTATACTGCTCACAGCTAGGAGTTAATTTGCTCATACCTTGCATGTAGGCTGTGGTTTTGATAGAATTTTCTGTTGTACCCTGAGTTTTCTATGGTGCTTTTCTTGACAACCGCAGTACTCTGTCACACCACCTTCTTCTGGTAGCTGGTACTTACCTTTTCTGTCAAGGGAAGAATGAGGTGAAGAATGGTGTAGAAAATATCACAATGGCAGGATCACAATTTCTGGGGTGCAGTAAATAATGTGGGTCAGGAATGGTTTGTCAAAGAGGACTTCAGAGATGGCTAAAGAGAACTGAAAGATCTACTTGAAGAGCACTGCCCATATGAAGATGGACTTCAAATAACTAGACCTGTTTACCATAAGAATGAGACAAACAGGTAGCTATAGAGAGTGGGAAAAAGAGTGGCCATCTGCAGAAGAACAGAAGGATGTTCAGAAGAAAAGTAATGTGTAGGCTTATTAGTGTGTGAGGCTTGTTATCACAACCATTAGCTGAGGCTTTGGTGAGGGCCCTTCTGTTTCCAAAACACATGTGCACACACAGAGGTATGAGTTTTGAATGAGAATAAAAACTTCCAAGCTTCAGAGTTATGTCAGTGGTAAAGAAAGAACTGTCTGTGGACAGAATATCCTACAATTTTAGATTTTTAAAATTGTTTCTTTAAAACATTTTTGAAGCACTATCCATTTAGTATTGAACTTAAACAGGCCATAGCAGTTATCATATTGGCTCAGACAAACATTTCTGACAACATGTTTTAAACCCAAATAAGTAAATTTTTATTCAAAACAGAGTTGGCTTTAAGTAACAGAGCACAGCAAATTGATTAGAATATGTATTATACCTTTTTGTCTCCCCATTTCAAAGAGTTGTCTGTGGCATTTTAATTAGGAAAAGAGAAACATAAGCTTCTGCAGTCTTGCTCTGATTTTGTTTTTTGTTACCTATATGACATGCTATATGGTTCTTGGGGCAGCTGTGGGAGGCTGACTTTGCGACTCTAACTTAAAATCAATGACAGCCACATGGTAGCTCTTTCAAGAAATATGTTTTTCAGAGAAGAGGCTCCCCAGTGTTCTGGAAAGACATGGATTGACTGAGGATTAAGAATGAATTGTCTCTTCCGGAAACATATCCTGCACCTTTTTTGGCTGCAACTTTTCAACACAATTAGAAGAATTAAACCTAGTTCTGCTTTTCCAAACAACTATTTGATGAGACAAAGCCAAGAATGTGGTAAACCTATTTCTTAGAGGGGGAAATTAAGGAACTGGAAAAGAAAGGAATTTTAGCAAAATGAAATTAACAATGTAAATCTGAAGTCAAATAACTCCCACAAATATCAGATAACATAGACAGCCCTTAGGGGAAAAAACACAAAATGACCTCTTTTTTAGAATTTAGGGTGAAAAATACCTAGCATAGTTAGCTGAATATTCTTTCCAGTTGAAGAGCTGTTTTGAGCAAATCCTGATTTTTCTTAAAAGCACTTGTAGTTTGAAATTGTTTGAATTGTGTCTGTTCCTCAGTGAGTGGTTAACCACCCAAACAGTAAGTTTTATTGCAATGGGACTATTCATAAATAATTGTATGTAAGTGGGAGTGAGAAAATGACAAATTTCTTCCTTTGCTATTTCTGTGAATAACATCTTTTTTTAATTGACTGCAAGTGAAAGCCTTTCTCTTTCATGATACAGTTCTTTTCTTAACTGCCCCAAGGATTGGGTAGATAACATTAGCGCACTCAAGATGATACCATCAGCAGCAGTCTAACCTGCTCCTCTGGTGAAGGCTGTCAGCCCTGCTGTGGATGATATCATTGAAATAACAGATTTGTGTACTTGCTGACAGTTTCAGTACAAGCTCAAGTTTGTGGTCCATTTGAAGTGAATATACTGGATCTTGAGCAGGAGTAGCTTTGCCACAAGTATGTATTGTACTCTTTCACTTGCACGTGGAAGCAAAAATGTATGGCAGTGTGACAGGGCAGACAGCACCAATGTCTTGAGGTCCTTCTACTAAATCAGCCAGATGAGTACACTATGAGCCCTAGCCACTTTACACATGCAGGGCAGGTTGCCAGCACTCCTAATAAAATTTGTATTCTACCTGGGTAACAACGATTTAATTGAATACCTTATGGGGGGAAAATGTAGCATTTTAAATCAGTTCTTTGCAAATCATAGGTGAATTCTCTTGATCTGTCTGAGACCCATGTATCACAGTTTGGGAATTACTGCCACAGCCTGATCTCCGCAAGGTTGCTATAACAGGTATTTCAATATTCAGCTATGAGTAGTTAGTTGTGAAAATAGTTAGGCTGAATACCAGTGACATATATTTTTGTTGCTAGCATGAAAACAACACTATAGTCACTACTTGATATTATCACCAAGTCAGCAGTCCAATCCCACCCCTTCTCCCTACTACTTGTTCAACATGTGCCCTGCTTCTGTATCTTGCCAGCACAATTAACTGCACAGCCTCGTAGCAAACCACATTGAGAAACTGATCAGCTAAAAATGCCTCTTGTCCCCCTCTGTTTAGTTATGTTTTTAGTTGGGTCATACTCCAAACC